>NC_092289.1:24293277-24428277 GCF_036320965.1 Panulirus ornatus | reverse complement strand
AGTTGGTCTCTGGGAAGTTCGAGTGTGAGGCAGCTTTTGAGCAGATTTTCCAAAAAGGTCCTTAAGCTCTGTCACCCCTGGAGGGTGAAGTAACCCCCCCCCCCCAACCCTCGTCCACTGAATCAGTTCCAAGTCCTGAGTCACATGAGCTGATCCACGGAGTCGACAGTCTATTCCTGAGTAAGCAGAACTCTGGGCTGGGATACTGTCAGTGTTGAGCCAACATCGATACATTACCGTAGAGGTAGGACAAGTATTTTCACTTGGTATACGCTCGTACATCGCGTAAGAAACAGTTTAGCAACAGGTTGAGTCAGGCAGTACTCCGCCCGTGTGGCAGGTTTCCAGCCCCACACTCCTGGACAATATATCATCCACCCTTCTAGTTCAACACTTCACCCCAGGGAAGCTACGGACTTGGTGAGGAGTGAACACCAGTAGCACAGTCGGTGCGACCGTCTGCCGGGGGGTTTGGTAGCATCGCTGTACGTATCACACACATAACCGACGTACACACAAAATCCTCCGTCACCAAGATAGAACGTTAACCCAAGACTCGCTCACCCAGCACGTTTACCCCCACACCACAGTGCCCCCGTGATACACCACATCACACGCTCGGCTTACATTGTCCTGTCCTCACTTTCATAAAATCCCTTCACGAGTCATTGTCATTCTGTCAGTCACCAACAATATGCTCCAGCTATCATCACATTCACATTCATATTCTGTCAATACAGCGTTGTAGTCAGTTCGTGTACGACAATGTATCAGTCATGGGGTCCACCACAGGCAGACACTGACACCTGTCATAACTTACGTCACAATCGCCAAGGATAACATGTCACTCAGCCGATCATTTTAATGTCTATCATATCAATTACGTTATGAATTTTCTCGGCGCTATAAACTCCCTTACTACAACTGCTTTCCGCTCTCACTTCCAGTATTCCCTCATAAAAATTTACCTCCCATTTTCCCTAACTATATCTCTATTCATTTTTCACTACAGTTTTCGTCATGTCTGCCTCATCGTACCACCCTCACCACTTATCATTCCTTCCTCATTACGCTCCTCACGTTGCCTCACAAAGCCTTTGTGATTATTTTTCCTTCCTTAATGCCATCCTCCCTACAGTGTTGGTCGCACTGTGTTTCTCACTATACCTATTGTCTCCACATTCTTCCCTCACTACGGCTATGCCTCACCCTCCCCTCCCTCCCTCCCTCCCTACCAAACATTAATTTTCCCTATGAAGCAACCGCTGCTCATCTTGTTATCTTTTCGTTTAATCATCACACGAGTCAAACACTGACACGTCTCAAGCTGTGTTGTTACACCTCAACACTTTACGATGAAAGCTCAAACCAGGAAGACTGCAGCACCACAAGCCTCTATCATCATCCAATGTAATCACTAATGACATCAAACACGTACTAATCCACAGCAACAGATCATAATGAACTATGCTAGTGAGGTACATAAGTAATAATGTAGCTATAGTAGTGATTGGTGCCCGCCCGCAGGAGTACTGAACGATGCCTGCCTCTTCCTTAAAAGATCTCTCATGATTATCAAAAATTATTCTTACAAAATTATTTTTCATACTGATCATCTTTTCAAACACAGGTTGGTAAGTCTGTAATTTCATGAGTTGTGTTTTAAAGTAAATGTTAATACGTCAGCAGAGTTGTGTGTTGTTATGTGTAGGTTGGTATGACCCGAGACTTGTGTTCGTCAAAACTCGGCTGTATATCATTAGTTTCTGTTATCATTATCTGCTGAACTCTGGGTTCTTTTCCTATGAATCTGTATCGTTTGTGTTTGTGAAATCTGGATTGTTAGGTCTAGGGATATATTGTGATGTTGCAGTGTGGGTTGGTAAGTCCAAAGGTTATATATTTGTGTCTGTGAAATGTGGGTTCATTAACCACATTCCTTTTTGTTTGTGTGTGTGTGTGCGTGCGTGTGTGTGTGTGTGTGTGTGTGTGTGTGTGTGTGTGTGTGTGTGTGTGTGTGTGTGTGTGTGTTTCTGTGTATGTGTTAATGAAATCTATTTTGGTAGATGTTTAATGTGTTTACTGATTGAGAAACAGTATTAGCAAATACTGTTAAGTTTTACGACTAAACCTTCCATTCACAAAACGCATAAACTATTGTTATATATTTATATATATATATATATATATATATATATATATATATATATATATATATATATATATTCTTTCAAACTATTCGCCATTTCCCGCGATAGCGAGGTAGCGTTAAGAACAGAGGACTGGGCCTTTGAGGAAATATCCTCACCTGGCCCTCTTCTCTGTTCCCTCTTTTGGAAAATAGAAATAAAAAAACGAGAGGGGAGGATTTCCAGCCCCCCGCTCCCTCCCCTTTTAGTCGCCTTCTACGACACGCAGGGAATACGTGGGAAGTATTCTTTCTCCCCTATCCCCAGGGATTAGAATGCCTCTGTTAGGTTAGGTTGACCAGTAAAAATAATGTTCACTAGTTGCAAGTATATGATTAATACCATAACATAGATCTGGTTTCAGTATTGTACACTTAAACTTTATTTCGATTGTTCTGGTGTCCATCATATTTAGTGCCCGCTGTTTATAGTGACCACTGCCAATGAGGCCCATTGTCCTTTCCTCAAATTTCACATTAGTTTTTAAGCATAAAATGTCTGTGTATCTCAGTAACAGCTACACATATGTAACTATCACTATCAACAACAAACTAAACACTAATGAAAACAAACTGAAGTGAAGAATAACGACTGATAGAACACGAGATTAAAGGTCTAAACTGAGAGGTTAATCATGATTCTGGTATGACTGATGACTTACACTCGCCGACCATAAACCATAACAAACAATAATAACTTTTATAACAAAGTTTAAGACTAAATCACAACATTCATAAGTAAACCTAACAAAAAAAGATTAATATCCAACGTATGTCACCATTTTCCTCCTATAGAAACCATCATAAAATTATGATAGAATGATAATCATACAACACACGTTAACTATGCCAACAAACAAACAATGTGCCCATTGAGGCAGGTCACCTCGCTCACCAATGTCGGCTCTGAGTGGTGTGCACCGCCCTCCACACTCTACTGTCTCATAATTCACTTTCTGTCAACTAAACTAATTTCAGTCTCTTAATTTCTTTACATTTTGCCTTGAACACCAATTTACCCATAGTAGGAACACATATATGGCAGGAGCCCATATATCAAGAACCCGACACATGGAAGAACTCTATATATCACAGGACCCCATATATTTGGATTCATGAAGGATCCGATCTGCTCTTCTAATAGGTTTAAATGGAGAAAAAAATAGAAACTATTATTGACTGATTCATTGTAAAAAGTGGTCAGTGTGTGTCTATGTCCTTTACGAAGAAAAAGACAAATTCGACAGATTGAAATATGTTGAGAGCTTTGGTGCGCCTTTTGAAATATTATCCTGCCGAGCCACGATTCTCTGGAGGAGGCAATTCTTCACGTCTCATTTCCCATCATCACCCTTTCCTCTCGACATCCCAGCCACGAGCATCAAAAGCTTCTCTACACCTGTAAGGGGACGCATGGAAAAGTAAGATTAAATGTATAATTTCCTTCCCAGGAGGTTTACTGGGAAGTAATGAACTTGTTTGACAGGCTTCTGTCTTTGCTTTATAAAACAGTAATTAGATTATGGAGGAAGTGCGGAACAAACAGATTGGAAAGTGTGCTGTTGTTATTGTGATGTGCAGGAGTACGACTGATTCCTGTACTTTACTGTTTGGATTACTGAAGTACACTGTCCCCCTTGCCATAACACCGAACCATCCTCATCTTGCACGGCAGCATTAATACCACTAGTGTGATCTAACTTTCTGGCACTTTCAGACCCAATGGCATCCTTAATACCAGTGGCACCCTCAACCTTAGTGGCATCAACCTCAACGGTGCCCTTAAACTATATGGCAATACTGAACGCTAATGGCATTTTCAACTCTACTGACGGCACCCAACACTAGTGACACTAACCAACACAAGTGGCACCGGCCAACAGCAGTGGCACTATCAACCCTAGTGGAACCACCAAACCTAATGCCATTTCCCGATACTAACTAGTGACTACCCTCCACTCATCCTCAACCCTATCGTCAACTTCGAGTCTCCCTGTACCCTCAACATCACCTCCCTCCCTCACGTCTGCTTTTCACTCACATTCATGAGTAAAGAATTCTTCAACCTGAGCCAAATAGCGTTAGTCTAGCGCTCGTGGTCATCACTATCATAACTGTTTTACAGATATCAAGTGTGCGGGCTAAAGATCTTTTTAAGAGAGCTATAAATGCTGCAAACAAACTCCCGACATTAATGATAATACCTGCTCAAATGTAACAGTGACAGTGTACAACACATTTGCAGAATGTAGGAGTAAGAGTCATTATCCCGCAGAGGCCAGTTCAGAACAACGATCAATGCAAAAGAGAAAATAGAATAAAACCACCTGATCCCCTACACTTGACAACCACCTGATCCCCTACACTTGACAACCACCTGATCCCCTACACTTGACAACCACCTGATCCCCTACACTTGACAGCTACGTGACCCACTGGGACTCGACATAAAAACCCATTTATTCCCAGAACTAAAAGTAAAATGAGGAAGAAAAATGTCTTGACCTTCTTGATATGTCAAACTTTTCGTCGGACTCAACCCAAAAATCTGAGGCACTTACGAACAGTTCATAAGACAGGCGTAAGCCACATAATGTGGGGCGCTCACTCTCCTACTGTGTATAAACTTGCTCTCGCGATCATCTGAGAGTTCGCTTGTAGCAAGTGCTAGAGAACAGATCTACATCTAATGTTTAGTGATTACAATACGTTATCGACTTACGAATCTATTTTCAATTTCGAAAGAGTGAGAGAAAGTGTGCAATTACCCACGTGCACAGTGAGGGCGAGAGTCCGTCATAGCTTTCATGCGTGTCCTTATGTACCATCACGGTCATACCTTATATTCTGCACGTTACTTGTCCTACCACACTATCTGAGCCACCTCACTCACACGTGTGACAGGTGGGTGGGCTCCCTCCACCAGCACCACACACCCACCTCCCGCACATCTGAGTACACACACCTCCAAATTCACGAGTCTGCAATGAATCACAAAACAACCTACTCCCAGCTGGGTACTGAATCTCGTCTCTACGCACTTCTTTTATGAAGCAAATTTATCAATTTCTGCACGAAGATGAATCATATCTTATGATAATCATCCTTACCACCCTCGCTTCACTCATAAATAAAGCGAATAAATACTGTTAAGTCTCTGTTGTGTAACTAAAATGCTCGACATAGATGGAGGCTCTCAGTGCAAAGTAAAATATTATCCCTAAACATTGGTCTTCTGTCTTTCCATGGGAATAACATCTGCTATGTATCTGCCAAACCAAGTGTCCACACGACTACCACAATTACTGCCTCAACCACAACACTACCACTGATACTGGCTGCCAACCAAAGCAGGGAGTAAGGACCTTCTGCAGCCCAACGCTGACTCTGTGCCACACTGTCCCTTGTGAACGATGAATCATCAAACTCCGTCGCTCCTGACATTAACGAGGAGGACCTAGCGCGCCACACCACACCTCTTCATCCTCCGTTGTGACACGCATTATGTTCCCCACCCGCCCCAGTACCGAGTCATCCGTTTCTCTCAATGCATCACACTCCTCAATGACTTCCCCAACACAACAGGAGCTACCCCGCGATCACTGGAGCGCTACACCGTCATAACACCTCCCCGCCCTAACCTCAGCCCAGCAGATGCATCACATAAACCCGAGTAACGGTGAGGGTCGAGGCAGGCAGTGACACACGCGTCTTTAATTACACTAGTGGCGTACCTCACCGCAGGTCCCAGCCTCACTAAGTTCCACCCTTCCCTCTCTGTTGACACAGGAAGCCTGCTGCAGGCAGTGCTGGTGCCAGGTGCAGGCGGTGCACCCGCCGCCTGAAGGGTGGGTGATAAGGGTATCTACGACTCTAAACAAAACTTCCACGCTACTCACACGCCCGATTTCACAGTAAAGCTGAGGGGCGTCGAGACGACTAAGGCCCAACAAGGGTGCGGTCCTCCTGGTGCTGCTGCCGCTAATGCCGTGTCGCGTCCTTGCCCGTCCGTGTCTCCCGCGGCCTCTCTGATCTTATACAAATACTCCTTCTCCTCCTCCCACCGCAGGTGCCGTGCCCGCTGTGTCGTCGCTGGCTGTCGCGCCGCCACTGCGGGAGGAGGCGGTGATGGAGGCGAGGCCGAGGTAACATTGTGCTGCTGCTGCTGCTGCTGCTCGCTCTGCCGCCGCGTCTCGACCCATGTACGAGGCTTCACTTGTTACAGCTTCATGTGTTCAAAGCTTCATTTAGCTTATACCTTATACCGACTATTCATCGGTTGGGAGTTCCCAAGGCTTCCATTGAGGGTAAGAGCTGCCCTACACGTGGACCTCTTCTCTTACAGAGAGTTTTCCAAAGTAAGGCTTCATCTACAATGGTTTCTCACGAAAACCTTTAAATGCCTGGAGTTTTCACAGGCCGGGCCTATGTTTAAGGTGGTGACACTTTCCCTGGCAAAGGGGGTGGGGGACTAAGGGAAGATTGCCTGCTGAGGTCGTCACCTGCTGGGTGGGGAGGAGGGCTAAACCTGTTGGAAGATTCATCAGTAACCTACCTGCGGAGGCCCGCATGTTAGGGGTATCAAACACCCAGTATCAATCCTCCACCATCCTGGAACCTAAGCCCAACCAGGTTACAGGAATGAAAAAGCTTCCATTACTTGTCAAATTCAAAGCCATTAGGGGATTATTTTCCTCCCGTATGGCTATAAATCCTGGGGGCACCGAGGAGGGCTGAGAGGGAGAGAGACCAGGAGTGAGAGTATGTGTTTGAGAGCACAGAACTGTGTGTATAAGATGCTGAGTGCGTGAGGGGCATCTCAGACTGATAGCATGAGGTACCAAACAAGTAGGGAGAGGAAATGGGGACATGAGAAGATTTTGCAGGAGAACTGCGGAGGCTGTACCTAAGGTGCTGGGGTTGGAGACAAGTTGTGGGAGTTGGGAGAGTTGGAGATGAGCTATGGGAGGTTGTATATAAGGTGCTGGGGTTAAAGACGAGTTGCGGGGAGTTGAATATAGGATACTGGGGTTAGAGACGAGTTGCGGAAGGTTGTAGATAAGATGCTTGATTTGGAAATGAGTTGCGAGAGGTCGTAAGGTGCCGGGTGGAGACGAGTTGTGGGAGTTGAGAGAGTTGGAGATGAGCTGTGGGAGGTTGTAGGGGAGTGTGAAGTTTGGATGAGCATCGTGAGAGGTTCATGATGAGCTGCGGGAGGCTAGAGAAGCAACAAGTTGATTGAAGATTAATTGCGGAAGGTTGTGAGGGGTCGCAGGGGAGTAGTGAAAGTTGTTTGGAAAATGCAGGAGATAGCAGAAAGGTTGTAGAGGCTGTGGGAAATTGCATCAGGAATCTGCGAAATTTCTAAAAGATTGAAAGGAAGCACACGAAAGCTTCAGTGAATCGATGGAAGGTATGGAGACTCCCGGAAGATGCGGGAAGGAAAGATGGCACCGTGGAGCTGCGGCAGCGAGGCCGCCGGGATGATGCGGGAGGCAGCGAGGCCGCCGGGATGATGCGGGAGGCAGCGAGGCCGCCGGGATGATGCGGGAGGCAGCGAGGCCGCCGGGATGATGCGGGAGGCAGCAAGGCCGCCGGAATGATATGGGAGTGTTGGAGGCTACTGGAATGATGCGGGAAGATTGGAGTGATCCTGGGATGATGCGGGAAGATTGGAGTGATCCTGGGATGATGCGGGAAGATTGGAGTGATCCTGGGATGATGCAAGCGGCACGGAGGCTGCCGGGATGATGAGGCAGTAACGAAGACCGCCAGGGTAACGCCTGAGGCACGGAAGCTGCCGGGATGATGTAGAAGGGATGAGGAGCTGCCGGCGTGCGTGGTGTGGGAGGCAAGGGACCGGCACTGTGGAGAAAAGTCGCACGTGTCGTCACGGCAGCAGCAACACCAGCGCCAGAGACGTCGTGTCAGGCTTGAGACACAACTCACACCTGTAAATATGGACCTCCGTGGTGTAGCGGTTAGCGTTCCTGACCGTGACGCATTCAACAGGCGCCCAGGGATGATCGAATATGTTCGAAACCTGGTTCGGAGAGTCGGTCCACAGTCAACCCACCTGTTCATCCACCCCAATGTTTTGGTCAATAAAAATTGGTACCTAACTCATGCTAGGGTAAATATATGCATGTATATGTAAAGAGCGTTACTGAGATGGCCTTGATCATGGTTACAGTCGCCGACTCAGCTAAGAAAGAAAAATACTGTTTCCGACCAGTTCAACTACCAAAACACCCGCCGTCACCACCATCATCAGAGATCCCTCGTCCTCCAGGTGATGTTCCTCCAGCCCAACTAACCCGTACAGACAGCCATAAGAACAGCCTCATCCTAGCCACTGTGACCATCATCGTCAACAGTCTTTAATATCTGTGTCAGAATGTCTGTTTGACATCCTCTTCCCTTTCATTTCTCCTCGGGATTATTACAAGCTGATACTTATAAAGTCAAGTATACCTGCATTACGAACATATCTGCTGACTTGACATATTCACAAATCTTTCCGAATTTTAACTAATATCATCTTCATTACTTTGTGTTATTGATTCTTTTCTCTTTTGCGGCACGCAGTCTACAGCAAACTGTCATCCGTATCATGCTATTCCTTTTCGGTAACTTATTTATCTCTAAAGCTTTGAAACACTCCACATCTGCCCCCCCCCCCTCGCCCCTCGCCCTAATAAAGCTAGGCCTTCTCGTGTCTTGCTCGGGATCATCGAGGTCTCACTCTCCCAAGATCAAATGGGCAACAGGTACGGTCCGCAGAGCATATCTCCTCGTGGTCTCAGGAAGTGTGCCTCTGGGTTAACTGTGATCCTACCTCGCCTATGTCGTCTCTACATATAGACTCAAACCTTTCCTTCTTGCATACTTGCCTTAGGGCAACCCAGCTCTAAGAAAGACCATTCCCCCAATACACCATAACGCCATCACAAGACCATAACATTAACACAGCACCATCATAAGACCATAACGTACCAACATAACCTGGGTGACATTATCACAAGAAATTCGTTGCACAGAATGAGAACTTTCGTCCGCCTGCTTAGCTATTTACCTGTCTGTTTCTTGCGTCCTTGCTATCTCCTCTGTCGCCTGTCTGTCCCTGGAGGACGTTGGTGGCATAAAGTAACCTAACCTACTTCAACCCCCCCCCCCCCCCCCCCACACACACACAACCTTGCCTTAGACAGGTGTGGGTGGGTTAGCGACACACACACACACACACACACACACACACACACACATACACACACACACACACACCGCCGTTCCTACCTGAGGCGGGTCCTATCGCTCACCAAACGCATCGATTCCCGTTTTCGTACGGTTGATGGCGGTGCCTATGTACCCTCCCCTGCCCACGTCCCGCCCTGGGCGAGCCACAGGGACGGAATATTCATCCTTCTGGCATGATATTTACGTGAATCTGAGGCGCATACTTGATAGCCGCCTCATAGTCCACGACAGCAGGACGCCCCTCCATCTCTCGTGCTTTGCTGGGTCGTAATTTTTTGTCTACCATTTCTTCTTAAAAAATCTTTAGCCTTCAGTTCAGTGAAGAATTTACGAACCTGTTAGAAGTAGTTTGGCATGACACAGATGCAAGTATGACAACAGAAAATGGACAGCAAGCCACTGGTTGGTGTGACGCAGCCAACAGCTCTCGTGCTGGAGTGGCAAGGTGTAGTGAAGCCCATTGGTAACGCTGGCCAGCGGTAAGTAGCCCACTGCTACAGCTGGATAGCAATGGTGTGGCCCACTGGTAATGCTGAGCAGCGGTGGTATAGGCCATTGGTTGTCCTGGCCAGCGATGGTGTGGCCTAATTGTCGAATAAAATTTTGGTGGCCGCATTAAAGGTGAGAACGACCAGTCATATCTGGTGTACTGGAGGGGCCGAGTATGGCACCAACTCCACTACAAACACCAGAGTGTGGCGGACGTCTCCCTACCAGTGCCAGCTCCCACTCCCCATCTACCAGTCATCCAGGTCACTACTTTATTACATATCTTCAGTACATTAAGCAGAGCTTTCCCAGACTTTGTGTCTTACTAATTTCGGAAAAAGTGTTTTCGTGGCGCGGCTGTACTATCATCTTATAGTGACTTACAAGCAATGTATCAGATTATAATGTTCTGAAGTATAGTTATTTTTCAAACATAATTCATTCCTACATGTTTTGCATGAAAATCATATTGTGAAATCTTTTGAGGTCCTGTTTACAGTAAGTATTATAAAACTTTTGTACATTACGTAAAATTTTTGATAAGTTTAAATTACGTTCTTTACTGAAATCATTCGCAGAGCACTACTTCTTCCTCACAACTCCCACACAGACAATTGACTGATATGTAAAATATCAGAGTTTGAAGACATACAACTTTACGTACAGCAAGACCTGTGCAACTGAGTGCTATTAAGTACAATTTGTAATGATGTACACAAGAGTGAAAGCGTCTAGCAGCGAAGTCTGCTTCACTGTGTCGGTTTACAAACAACAAATAATGATTTGTTATATGTTAACAACTGACCGTGGGTACGTAAGTCCTTCCAAAACGATGATCAGAACTTGCCTAGTGCAAGTGGAAGTACTGTTCCAAACGATAGTACAGTTGTATATGATGAAAATAGACTTCCTGACGGAAGAAGAAGAAGAAGAAGAAGAAGAAGAAGAAGAAGAAGAAGAAGAAAAAGCCAAATAGTCTCCTTCTCCTGAAACGACCAAAAAATCTAATACGTAATTCGAAATTTCCCTAAGAATGAATATTTTGGTAGTGTTTATACTTCACGCGTAACACTGTTGCTATCAAGTGCTGCATCTCATTCAGCTCTTGGTAGAATTTCTGTCTTATATCCCTGCCCTCCCTCCCACCCTCACCACACCTGGCGTTACAACAGTGTATGTTTCAACGCCAGTAAGTCCACGCCCTGACTACAGACTCAAATATTGGCATATTTATGCCAACAACGAGAGTAAATTTTCTTACGTCTTCCACCAAGCTCATTACTGAGGCCCTGTTTGTCTTGTAGCGCAAAAAACGAACGCTATGCAGGCAACATAAACAGCAATGAAAGGTTCCCTTTCTCTTTTTTCTTTGGTGCACTTCCCCAGTGGTGAGGCTCCGGCAGATGCCCCTCCCCAGCTATGCCTGGGTTATCACCACTGGTCAGGCTACGGCATACAGCTCTCTAGGCTATCATCATGTGACAAATTAAATCTTCTGAATCTATCGTGAGGGGTAAAATGATCATCCGAAATTCTAATCAAAACTTATTCTTGGTAAGAAGACATGAACTTTCTCTGACAAACGTTTCTAGATATTCTGTCTACCAGTAGACCAACACACGTACTTTGTGGAACTTCTCTGCATCGCCCATGTTGTGTTAGCCAGAGTAATGCAAACAAATACCAAGTGACTCAAACATACTGGTATGGTCACCAGTGCTCACACTCAGTAAACTATCTACATCATTACGTCACACTCTGTATTAGTCTTTACTATCATGTCATACAGAGGTGGTGCAGGCTCGGGGCCACTCTCTCTGTCCTCCACCATCACTAGCGTCACCACTCCACATCTCTCCTCCACCATCACACCCCTCCACATCTCTCCTCCACCATCACTAACGTCGCCCTTGTCTCGCGTCACTCCCTGAACCTCTTCCTCCGCCACATGCCTACTCCCTCGTCACATTCCACTGACGGCTGTGACTACCCGGCAAGAGAACTGGTAGCCTTGTGAGGTGGTTTGCTCGCTGGTTAGTGAACTGGAACTACCTGGATGACAGCCGGTATGCCTGATGCCATGGTAAGTAAGGTAGTAACTTGGCTAACTGGTAAATTGCATTATTACTTGATGAAATGGCGGCCTAGATGATCAGGTTACCTGGTAATGTGAGCATCTCTTGAAGTGGGCACCTGGGTGGGTGGCTACCTGTCGAACTGGCTAACTAATGAAGTGGACGTATGGCGCAGTTGCCACCTGGTGCAGCAGCCAGCTGGTAGAAGGGCAACACCAGGAGACGGTGAGGCAGGTGGCGGGCTCGGCCGTGTTTTATGGAGGCTGTAATGGAAAAGTTTTCTTGGCGGACCTGTTACACGTCCCTCGGCCTGGTTGCCTTACTTTAAGGGCTCGGCCCAGGCTAAAGACTGCCTCCTCACGCCTCCTCCTGTTTTCTCTTTTCGTTCATTCTCTCCTGTTAACATTGGTCACATATACTGACCCACACTCGCCACTAAACAAGGCGTACTATGGTACACACCTGCTCAACCATAATATAGTGCTGTGAACGAACTGGGATTGGAGGGATTTGTAAACACATCACATATACACAGTGTGTGTGTGTGTGTGTGTGTGTGTGTGTGTGTGTGTGTGTGTGTGTGTGTGTTCTCGGTGTGTCATGTTGACTTTCGGCTCACGTACGTTACTGGCCTACCGCACGGACCAATTGCTTTCACTTCAAGAACTTTTTTCTCTCACAAAACTGCCAAAGTGAGGAGCGGAATGGAGCAGCTCTGAGGTGAGCTGCATCGATGTTTTAAAAATATTCTTGATAGAGAAAAAGACGATTTCGTGACGTCAGTAGCCGGACGATCAACCTTTGTGAACTTCCATGATGACTGTCAGCAGCGCCTCGCAAACTGAGCCACACATTAATGATAACTACTACGTTAACGACACACTAGAACGAACAGACAGACCCGTCACAAACCAACAACAAGAACTGCATGGCAATCTGACCACTGTCAACAAACTAACAAAGGAAAAAGTACACATTATATATCTATATATCTATCTATCTATCTATCTATCTATCTATATATATATATATATATATATATATATATATATATATATATATATATATATATATCGTTGGAAACTCTCATCAAGATTTTGGTATTAGAATCAGTGGAGTTGAAAGTGATGTGAATGCAAGTCTAGGGCAAGCCTTCTCTGCCCGAGTCAATCATGACCAAACATCA
Organism: Panulirus ornatus; assembly: GCF_036320965.1. NCBI lineage: Eukaryota > Metazoa > Arthropoda > Malacostraca > Decapoda > Palinuridae > Panulirus > Panulirus ornatus. Next base: position 24,415,082 of record NC_092289.1, on the reverse strand, counting down.
GAACGTGCAAACATCAAGTGAGAGACAACTGTCACAGACAAAATGATAAAACTTTCTACAAATTCTGCCATCCATCCCTTGTGAAGATGACGTGTCTTATGCACAGCTCCCCCCCCCCCCCCCCAAACATTTTTGAGGGGGAAGCAAATTCAAATTTGGTAGAAAATGTTTTTGACATATAGAAGGAAAACTAAGAATTTTCTTCGAAGATCCAGTGATCTATGTTTCTGAGAGGAACTTGAGGCATAACTTAAGAAGGTTAAGTAACCAAAAACGGTCAGGAATTCACAAAGAGGAAGTCATCAGCTCCACCATACATGAAGGATTCCCGCAGCAGATCTCTAACCAGTGTGACACATGTTGCCTACACCATACACACTGACTGAGGTTCTTTTGCACAGACAGACAGACAGACACGACCCATCTAACCAGACGGAAAGACTGACACATACCCACACAACCCGGCACATCAGGAAGGGTAAATCTAGTCAAGACACTGGATATGCGGGAAGAAGATCTGGGTAGAAGATCCTGTAACATGAAAACAGGAAAGTTTGCAACTACTCCGTCTGTGATGTGTGTCCTTGCAAGGAAGGTGGGTTGGCTTAGGCCAGGGTGTAGGAAGTGTCATGGTGTCTGGCCCTAGACACAGTACGTAACAGTCCACCAGCCAGCCCCCAGGGGCCCAACCCGCCTCCCCAGGGTAAGCGCTGGACCTCACGACACACTCTTACCTCATGATTTTCCTCCGTGATGCCATACTCTCAGTCGAGCTTCCATTTTCCTTGTGTAACTGAAAATCTTTAAAAAAAATCAACCCCACGACCAGACACAGATTTGTTAAGGTTATCTTTGTGTGCCGATCAGGAGAGACTGACACGGTTTACAGATGTCCTCCTGGTAGAGACAATCTGTTGGACCAGATCCACCTGGATCACCCGCTGCCCCACGAGACCTCGACCTTTGACCCGTAACACTGAAATCCAACAATATATCACCTGTCGCCAACCTAACTGGTCTTCACAATCTTGTAGATTCTCTCTCTCTCTCTCTCTCTCTCTCTCTCTCTCTCTCTCTCTCTCTCTCTCTCTCTCTCTCTCGTGTTAAGAATAGAGGACCGAGCCTTAGAGGGAATATCCTAACTTGGCCCCCTTCTCTGTTCCTTCTTTTGGAAAAGTGAAAACGGGAGGGGAGGATTTCCAGCCTCCAAAGATGAGGAAGTCTTTTACAGGCGCACTTTATCCTCAACACGATGACAACAATGATCTGGATCGGTGAACAAACTTTTCCAGGAACGGTAGGAAAGACCAAGTTATCAGAGGAAGGCAATCATGACACACGATCACTGACCGACCACCAATGACAGGGAAGCAGGGCTGCAGCCCTTGGTACTGCTATGGGACACATCAATGACCTATGACCACACAGTACCACAGGATGGCTGACAACAACCTTTCCTGAACTATCCTCTGCCAAGATCGGTATTTTACAGCAGGTGGCACCCTTGCCTGGAACACCCGTGATCGTCTCTCGCACGGTGGATCACGCCTCGACTTTTCTCTGACGATGTTCAATCATGAGGCTGAAGCCTGATGGGCGCTGCAGCTAGAACTAGTAATCTAACTCACTTGTCAAATTCCTGCCTTGGTACACACTGCTGCTTTATGTTATCGTGACTACCCTCCTCCTGTATTACCTCGTGCATACACTCCTCTATATTACCATATGAATACCCTGCTATGTGACTCCCCTCCCCCTGAATCATCTCGTGGATACCCTCCTCTTGTATTACCTCATAACTAACCTCCATCTGCATCATCGGACAAAGAAGTAAGTTTAACCATTCACTTCACATGTGTCTGATACACATAAGCTGCTACCTGCTCCACTATCTGTCCAGAACATCATCCACACATCTTAAACTTCCACTCCTCGCACCTTCCACTTACACATCTGTTTGTCTCAGCGTGAACAGATTTCCCTGTTCAGCTATCATCAGTAGACGGTTCAGGTCGGAGTGTATACACTGCTATCAGGCCAGATCTGTGCATCATCAGCTGTGGCCGTGGTAGTCCATAGCTTACATTACCAGCTGCTTCCCTCTTCTTCTGTCATGTCCCCTTCAAAGTTACCATGAAAAATGTATGAGCTTTTATGTGCGACCATTACCTCAGCAAGTGAACTCACGTCCATGATTTTCCAACTGACATGTGAACAGAAGTGGCAGCACCCACAAGGAACACTCCATGGAAGGCAACCAACAATATAACTCAAGCACCAGCGAACGATCAAACTGGAGCAGAGTTATCAAATGAATCCTTGATACATCCATGTAATATCAACTCAATAACCTGAGAACTGGGGTCACATGGAGACAAGAATGTCTAGGTAATGGTACTATAACGACCAAGGGCCATAATGAAAACACGTTATCCAGCGGGCAACACCACTTAGCTCCCAGTGGCTATTGGGCCGTAAGAACCACCCGTATACGACCGTGTCAAGCTGCACACTAACTGGGTTGATAGGCGACCGACGCTTGCAGGAAAGGGGTCGCCTTCAGCCAACTAACAAACTAATCTACCCTCCCTCAATGTAACCTGAACACCTGTGGTTTCGGTGCACATCACAGCTACAGACTGAGTGTGAACGAATGTGGCCTTTGTTGTCTTTTCCTAACGCTACCTCGCGCGCGCGCGCGGGGGGGTGGGGAGTGCCATTTCATGTGTGGCGGGGTGGCGACGAGAATGGATGAAGGCAGCAAGTATGAACAGGTACATGTGTATAAATGTGTATGTCTGTGTATGTATATGTATGTATACGTTGAAATGTATAGGTATGTATATGTGTGTGTGTGTGGGCGCTTATGTATATACATGTGTATGTGGGTGGGCTGGGCCATTCTTTCGTCTGTTTCCTTGCGCTACCTCGCTAATGCGGGAGACAGCAACAAAGTATAATTAATATATATATATATATATATATATATATATATATATATATATATGTGTGTGTGTGTGTGTGTGTGTGTGTGTGTGTGTCTGTGTGTGTGTGTGTGTGTGTGTGTGTGTGTGTGTGTGTGTGTGTGTAAAAGATCTGGAGTTATTAACTTTCTCATAACAGTCTGAGGTTAAAGCTTGACAGCATTAATTCAAATGGTACTTAATTTTCAGATGTATACATGGTATATGGAGGAGAGTTTCCTGTGATCATCTCGTCAGATGAACCACCTTGGAATATAAGTCAGCAACCTCTGCTGGACGGACGCACACACGTCGTCTCGGAACAAAACAAAAATTATTTTTCAAACTGGTGGACGCGTTATCACATTATTATGTACATAACTAGATGAGAAAGCCATCGGCTAAACAGTAAAAACTTAATAAGACATTGGGAAAACTCTGTACAGGAACAGATGCTACGATGAAGCCATGGATTTTTTTCTCTTTAATATGAAAATCAAACATTAAAATAAGAAAAAACAAAAATTTTCCAATAAATGTAAAAACTATTGATATGTATTCACGACCTTCCTCGTGATCATTGACTAAGTTATATAGTGAGGTATTCCTAAGTTGTGTGTGACGTGAAGCTCCAACATAGGAGGTAGAGTGTGAGGTATAATACGTCTCTAATGCGGTACACATCATGATGACAGATGTAATACAAAAGATATCAAAAATATTATTCTTGCCATATCATTGACTGGCCTGAGCCTCATACGACGCTGCAAAGAGCAGTAAGGGGTCAGGGGACTGCTGGAGTGTTCAAGCAGCTGCACATTATTAAGTGGCCGACTCGTGGAACACATGAATATATTCCAATATGTGACGTACCTCCAGGTGTCTTAGTGGTGAAGAGACGGACTGGCCCCAGTTCGTGTGCACAAGTGACTGGAACCAGATGTAGTTGTTTACGTGAGGTATTGTAACGAGGTAAATGTTTGCCTGACAACAATGTAAAAACCAGTACGGATCACTACCTCCTCCTCACAGTTTCATACTAACACTTTCATCTGGTATGCACGTTACTCCACATCTTCTACGATGTAATTCATCATGAATATTAACTTCCTTTATCGATAGATTATTTATAAACTGGTCTGACACACTGAACTTACTCATCATCAACTCACTAGCCAGAGTTCCAGCATGATGTCGTTACTGAAGTATTAGATTAGTTCTTGTTATTTGGTGTTTGTGTAGTAGTCTGACCACAAAACTGATTCGCATATAATAAAAGGAAATTAGTTATTTACGTAAAACTAAAACATATCTCATGAACGTATCTGAGAGAGAACACACTTGCCGTGTACGTGACATGACAAAATGTACTTCACTCAGGTATCTTAGCAAGTCAAAATATATCCTATGTTGTTACTGTGCTGTCCTCTTGTGAACGCTGTGCCAAGTCGACCCAGTGGTTGAGAGTCATTTGAGAGAGTGTGGGATAACTGCTCGTAAAAGATGTTCCTCCAAAAATGAACTAAATCAATGGAGAATAACTGGCATACTTCCCACACTCGAGGAATACGTCGAAATTCCTAATGAATTTCCACAAGACAGACGCTCATTTCATCCACGTTTCTTTCGACCATTTCTTGCTAGCGGTATATGTAAGGGCGGACGCCCGAGATGGAGTATGTTAAGGGTCAGGTTACTACCCGCGGACTCGAGAATTTCATCATAATGAACGAACTTCCTCTCCTGCCTGTGATGAAGGAACTATCGAACGACTTAAAGTTGAAATGTGTAGTGAAATGGCAATGCAGACAATGGAGGTAGCCACACTGGCCTAAGGTGAGGGTAGAGCTTTTCGTGAGGCACACAATAGTACTCGGAAGGTCTCTGGGCTACGGCCCTAACCCCAGTGACCCCCAGCCCCTGAGAGATGTTATGTTACTCACAATACTAGAGCGCTCTAACTTACGTAACTACCACCAAACGCTGACCTACATTGGTAGGCAGGTTAACAGGAGTTACAGGAGTAGATTTCATAGATGGGTAGGAGCCAGGAGTGGAGGAGCTGCCGGTCTGATGTCCTTTGTTCATCGGTATAACAATACCACTCACTAAAACATCAACTCTGTCTTCTCAACCAAGACAATTTTGGATCACCTTCTCTTTCATGCTCTCGCCTCTCTCCCAGGTTTATTTCTTGCGTCTCTTGTCATCTTCCATTCAACTCAGTCCTATTTTTTCTTTCTTCATTGTTAGTGGGTCGACTCTAGATAGACTCACACTGAGACCCACGCTTCTTTTCATCTCGTTTTGTCTCGTGCAAACTTTTAATGATTTTTGTTTTTCCTGCCTCTAATTATGGCTTTGTTTTGAGAATTTTCAAATAGGTTTCATCACATACTGCAGAGCCGCTACACCACGACCTCACAACTTCTTAACAACATGGAGTACCATAACAATCTACTGTGGCACAACTACAACACAGTAACCTTACAGACTCCCAGTCATGCCATCCTGCAGCACAGCTACAAGTCGTTCCTCCTGGGGCCGTCATAAGGTCTTGCAGTACAATGTCTTATTAAGTTTTTACTGTTTAGCCGATGGCTTTCTCATCCTTAAGAAATCCCTGACATTCATCTCGACCAGTGAAAAATTCAGCATGGAAAGTGTAATGATATCACAGGCCTCGCCAGCGGGCGGGCGGATGAACTGCCTGAGTAATGTAACATTACCGTACAGATCTCCTTCGTCTGGCAGGCTCACACACCACAGGGAGAGGTTCATGGTTGCTTACCGGTATTTTCATTGTCAGGAATATAACTTACCATTAAATGTTCAGCCATACAATAAAGCTAACTTCACAGTCTTGTGGTAATGACCTTGTCAGATGATTGTGTGTGTGTGTGTGTGTGTGTGTGTGTGTGTGTGTGTGTGTGTGTGTGTGTGTGTGCGTGAGTGTGTGTGTGTGTGTGTGTGTGTGTGTGTGTGTGTGTGTGTGTGTGTGTGTGTGTGTGTGTGTGTGTGTGTGTGTGTGCGTGTGTGTGTGTGTGTGTGTGTGTGTGTGTGTGTGTGTGTGTGTGTGTGTGTGAGTGTGTGGGGTGACGTGTATTGTACACTTCATAACGTTGCTGGGTAATGTGTAGACTGATTGATGCTTGGATGTTGCCCCTCACATCAATGCCTACATGTTATCTGGACACTGCTGCTCAGATCGATGCCCGGAAATTACCCACAAATGTTCGTATGTTGCTCTGCAGATCGATGCCTGATGGTGCGCAGCAGATCAATTTACCACACCGAGGTCAGCTGCAACATCACAGTAGGTCACTGCCAGTTTCTACACAATACCACATCATCCGCACTTTCTAAAGACTTTCTTTGGCAGCACATATTACAACTGTCCGCCGCCATGGTAAATGACTGAGCTGGTCCATACAGTCGCCAGCTGATGCCTCATGATAACTTATTCCAGATTTTCAGCGAATGTTTTGCGTAGCAAACGCTCGTCCACGAAAGCACTCATGCTTGGCCTACCGCAAGCGTACCCACAGACACACTAAAGTATTTCTCAGTGTAGAGGAGCAACAGCATGGTGAGGGAGTATGCACAACCTTACATAAACAACTGAAGTATACCTCACACTATATCTAAATGGCAATGTTGATATCCTGAGAGTAGAAAGAGCAAATGTCACTTCCATCTCTAAGAATAAACACACATTATCATGTGACGTTTTCGGTGCAATTATCTCGTCCTACGCACTCAAATGCAACATTTGATGTACGACAGAAATTCTACTGCATCAGATGTTAACGGAGAAAATGTAGGATTTTCAGGAAGACGGCCGAAATCAAGTCTTCTGCCGGTGTTTGTTACAGATGAAGAGGCAATTGGAAAGGGAACTGAAGACGTCAACACTGACTCCACTTAGCCAATAGCAGTGACATATGTCACTGATATGTCACAGGCAATGGCAGGACCCACGTCCTCCATCGCCCACCAAGAAAAAGGAAATCATAAGTTTGCAACACAACTTTAAGTTAAAACGTTTCTCAGGTTCAGTTGCGTCTCTGGGAAAGCTTCATGTAGAGCAAGATCCCGCTAGACCATATGACGTCACTGCTGCTCAGGGCTGTGTACAATGTAACAATATGAAAAACAAAATTCTCTGGTAAATCTTGCACCTTTCATGACGAGAGTTACTAGACACGCTCGCTGTTACAACTTCATGTGAATTCACATCCTCCCGTTATATTGATTTTGGCAGAACTTACACAAAAAGTAAAGATCAGTTATCGGCATGACTTTCTCCCCATCACTAGCTATACAGTAACTCAGGCAAACGCTCACTTGCCTCACGAGTGCGTCATGTCTGGAACCATTCACTGGGTTATTGCCAGATATGGAACTACGTATTAAGAAAAGCAGTTCGTTTTCATATGCACAGAGAGAATCATACGGCAAGGAAACGTGGTTAAGTCTTCAGAGCTCAACTGATGGAGGTTTTACAACTTTACATTTTGTACGAGACAGCCGTCAGTTATCAGTTTTCTCAATCATCAATAATCAATTTCCTGAGAGGTTAGCTTTGACTACGTCAAACGATAATTATGAGACCATGATCATTATGCTCCTGGACGATGTTATGTACACCTGAGAACATCACTAAGCTCATCTTGGCATGATGAACGTCATGTCAGACATACAAGTCTGTAAACTGTGGGTCTGTAAAGCCGCACTTCATGGTACTGTATTTGGCATCTGTGGCTTCGTCCTCAGGAAACCTTCAAGCAAAAGATGTTGAAGAGCCAACTTGTGACGCCCGAGGGCAACTTGTGACGCCCGAGGGCAACTTGAGGAGTCTTAACTTTCTAACACTTCATGCTTTATGTCCAGGTTTTCCCAGTATGACTTACCGATCGTGGAGGTTAATACTCCATCAAGCTATCAAAGACACTATACAGGCGAATACACTGTCGTCCAATCAACGAAGCACTTACAAATCAATAACGTACCATATTCAATCGGATGCACCATTAACCAATCAACGGTGCCCTTACAATCGAATACACCGTTTACCAGTCAACAACGGCTTTACAAATTCCTCATAAACCAATCAGCGATGCCGTCTGAAAGTAGGAGACGCGTGCAGATAGCCACCTGTGCAGCAGCACCTGCCCACGGCATCATCATCATCATCACCACCACCTGCGTGTGACGCACGTGATGGGAAAATTTAACATAACCAATTACTCTTATATTCTCTAACTTCAGAATTAAACATCAACGTCGTTATATTTTACTCATAAAGTCTGTCTCTCACAAGCAAAATAGTTTATAATGAGAATCAAGAACATATACGTCGACTGTACGTCTGCCGTTCACAAGAAGGCCTTCAAGTGGATGTAAATCAGAACTGGGAATATTGTGGCCGTGTTGGAGCTGAGCAGGAGTCACCTGGAGATCCAAGAATCTTCCAGATTATAAAGTGAAAGAGAAATGTGATTCAAGAATCTGACCCTCTTAGCATGAGCACAGCGGCAATGACCAGAAGCCCATGATACGGCCCCTGAACACGACGCTCTGACCCACAGACATGACGCCCTGGTCACACCATCACATCCATGGGTTGTATCATCGTGCCCAAAATGTTAAGGATAATGGGTAGTTTTGTATGTGAAGCATGAGCCAGTGTGACCACTGCTGGTGTTGGTGAATGACCTGAAGATACCGACATGATGGTGGAGAGGCCTAGCCAGAATCACGTTGAACTGGCTGGCAGTCGTGTGGACACAGCAGGAGCGGAAGGCAGTCGTGTGGACACAGCAGGAGCGGCTGGCAGTCGTGTGGACACAGCAGGAGCGGCTGGCAGTCGTGTGGACACAGCAGGAGCGGCTGGCAGTCGTGTGGACACAGCAGGAGCGGTAGGCAGTCGTGTGGACACAGCAGGAGCGGCTGGCAGTCGTGTGGACACAGCAGGAGCGGCTGGCAGTCGTGTGGGCACAGCAGGAGCGGCTGGCAGTCGTGTGGGCACAGCAGAAGCAGCTGGCCGTCGTGTGGGCACAGCAGAAGCAGCTCGCAGTCGTGTGGGCACAGCAGAAGCAGCTCGCAGTCGTGTGGACACAGCAGGAGCGGCTGGCAGTCGTGTGGACACAGCAGAAGCAGCTGGCAGTCGTGTGGACAGCAGGAGCGACCACAAATAGCCCGTGAACTCTCGTGTCGAGGAGAGGGACGCTGTCACTCGCAATATTAACGACATGCTAAATCCCAGACCAGCAGCCGCACCTCTCACGTGCTGAGGCATGACAGCGGGGAGAAGGACTAGGAGAGGTATGGCAGAGGGCAGCATGGCCAGGAGGAACACTACTCCTCATTTATATCATCGTTTATTTAAGGTTAAGTAAGGGTCGTGCCCCATGACGGTGTTCTCAACCCTTGACCAAACAATGCTCAACGCGTGAATCTTTTACTTTGTCTAATGAAAGAAGTACAATGACGTTACAGTACTGTACCTCCCTCAGGATGTAATAATAATGCACGAACCTAATGACGAAATGATCTATTAATCACCACTCAATCCTCAATCAAATACTTCGATTACAACAATTCGCTAAATTCCATGCTCTCTAAATCACGATATAGCAAACATACTCTATAATTTGTACAGAATGAACTGCATCTCTGTGCATCAAATATTAAGCAACCGGGATAAACCACATGAGAACTCAGTACAATATAAGGCCTTTCTGATCTATGCACACATCCTCCCCATCATAATAAACAAACCAATCAAGAAAAGTTAAACAATCTGAAGTTGTATCATACAGGCTCCTGGAAGGTGAACCGCTCTACCACTTTAGTTATATGAAACAACCAAGTGCTCCTTTTATCACAGGAAATGGAATTTTTCTCACTGCCAAGCGAGTATGACTCCAGCGTCCGGCCTGGAGGTGGCATGATTCACAACATCGTCAGGGTCCTGGAGGTGGCATGATTCACAACATCGTCAGGATCCTGGAGGTGGCATGATTCACAACATCGTCAGGGTCCTGGAAGTGGCATGATTCACAACATCGTCAGGATCCTGGAAGTGGCATGATTCACAACATCGTCAGGATCCTGGAGGTGGCATGATTCACAACATCGTCAGGATCCTGGAGGTGGCATGATTCACAACATCGTCAGGGTCCTGGAGGTGGCATGATTCACAACATCGTCAGGATCCTGGAGGTGGCATGATTCACAACATCGTCAGGGTCCTGGAAGTGGCATGATTCACAACATCGTCAGGATCCTGGAAGTGGCATGATTCACAACATCGTCAGGATCCTGGAGGTAGCATGATTCACAACATCGTCAGGATCCTGAAGGTGGCATGATTCACAACATCGTCAGGATCCTGGAGGTAGCATGATTCACAACATCGTCAGGGTCCTGGAAGTGGCATGATTCACAACATCGTCAGGGTCCTGGAGGTGGCATGATTCACAACATCGTCAGGATCCTGGAGGTAGCATGATTCACAACATCGTCAGGATCCTGGAAGTGGCATGATTCACAACATCGTCAGGGTCCTGGAGGTGGCATGATTCACAACATCGTCAGGATCCTGGAGGTAGCATGATTCACAACATCGTCAGGGTCCTGGAAGTGGCATGATTCACAACATCGTCAGGATCCTGGAAGTGGCATGATTCACAACATCGTCAGGGTCCTGGAGGTGGCATGATTCACAACATCGTCAGGATCCTGGAGGTGGCATGATTCACAACATCGTCAGGATCCTGGAAGTGGCATGATTCACAACATCGTCAGGATCCTGGAAGTGGCATGATTCACAACATCGTCAGGATCCTGGAAGTGGCATGATTCACAACATCGTCAGGATCCTGGAGGTGGCATGATTCACAACATCGTCAGGATCCTGGAAGTGGCATGATTCACAACATCGTCAGGATCCTGGAGGTGGCATGATTCACAACATCGTCAGGATCCTGGAAGTGGCATGATTCACAACATCGTCAGGATCCTGGAGGTAGCATGATTCACAACATCGTCAGGATCCTGGAAGTGGCATGATTCACAACATCGTCAGGATCCTGGAGGTGGCATGATTCACAACATCGTCAGGATCCTGGAGGTGGCATGATTCACAACATCGTCAGGATCCTGGAGGTGGCATGATTCACAACATCGTCAGGATCCTGGAAGTGGCATGATTCACAACATCGTCAGGGTCCTGGAAGTGGCATGATTCACAACATCGTCAGGGTCCTGGAGGTGGCATGATTCACAACATCGTCAGGATCCTGGAAGTGGCATGATTCACAACATCGTCAGGATCCTGGAGGTAGCATGATTCACAACATCGTCAGGATCCTGGAGGTAGCATGATTCACAACATCGTCAGGATCCTGGAGGTGGCATGATTCACAACATCGTCAGGGTCCGAGAGGGAAAGAACGTCAGTAGAGGTTGTCAGGCCGGCAGGGGGAAGTTGCAAAACGTCTAGTGGCAACCTAGTGTGCCAGGAGAGCAGACATCACGCTCACTAACCCAAGTGCAATGCTCTCCAGAGCAACCATCTGATACACGGATATAACGACCTTCAATCAAGTATGAACATCAAGGACCAGACTTCACCGTAGCAGCGGTGTTATGTAATAAGAGGAACGTCAAGGAATATAACCAATCTTGACGAGCAGTTCAAAACATACCGTTTGTTAGTTAACAACTAAATACTCACGTTACAATGAGTGTCAAGTGGGCGGGGCCTCTGGGAATCTTGATGGGTTATATTATTGACTAAGGTCCACCAGAACCTGCGGCAGAGACCCTTCCTCCTCTCACTATACCCTGTCTACACTCAACAACATCTCCACCTCACCTTCTGCCTTACAAAATCATGGCTCTCGTTGACGTTGTATAATAATCTCTGCCATGACGAAATATCAGTGTTTAAGGAAGGTTAATCAAGTAAGTAGACCATTCCTACAGACGTATAACATATTCATATTTCACATTCCTCCGGCGCTGTGTGATGATGAGCACGCGTCTCGCTTCCTCCTTCCATCGCCAGGTCACTGTGTTGAGCCGCCCTCAACCTTAATCCCCGTCAAGGGCCCCTCCCCAAGTCGTCCTAGGCCGCATCGTAAAGGCGGCTACACAGAAGGGAACGCCAGAGGGCTAATACACTCACCCAACCCTTATTGATTCCAGATACGCCATGTTGCGGTCGGTTACACCACTGATACATGGGTCCTCTTGTGCTGTATAGAAATGTTTTATCGGGTCTTCGTCCAATATAGAACTGTTCACCTGAAAAGTTAGACCGGTTATGTAGACCACGTTAGTTATGCAAAACATCGTATCACCTTATGGTATCTTAGGAAAAAAATGCAACGATTCCAAACCGAAGTAAATGACGACTCGAAGTGCTACTACGTCATGGGAATATTTACGAAGAGGATCATAATGACTACGAGAGTCCCTGAAGAAGTCTCGGCACACATGTGGTGATGATAGTACTCAGTAGGATTAAATCCTCCTAACGCTGGGCATGTGATGGTGTGCTCGAGTTTAAGACATTTCAACCAGCGGGTCAGAGCATCGTAGTTTACTCAGAGTTACACCGTCATAGGCAATGGCTTGTCTTGCTCAAGGGAATGAACTGAAACATACATGAGGTAAAATCTGTCTCTCGCACTGTCAATGCAAAAGCCGCGATCATCATATGACGCTGCGTACGTGGGTGTGCGGCAATACACGAAAATCAGTACTGAAAGTGTTGTACAGTTGTACATCTGTACACAGTATCAGGACACCTGGTTTACCTAGGGCCTTCATTCATATGAGGATGGAGGGATATTACAATATCGGCTACGCATCGACCACCTTCCAAACCTTCACAATTTGCCGTAGTGTTCAGGACAAGTGACAGCCTGGTACAGCTCGCTCTGGCTGGCGGTCAGTTGGTCGTTGTACCACGTGAACATCGCTCATCCAGACAGCCCAGTTGTTGTCAATAAATCTTCTGGTAATGACCACTTGCATCTATGTGCCTAACTAACCAGGTGACGGCACGACTCTTGAGCACGACGGTACGACCATTAAGTACGACGATACGACCCTTAAGTACGACGTTACGACCTTTAAGCACGACGGTACGATCCTTGAGAACGACATTTCTTTTACCTTTGGCCATGATAACGTGGCCTTTGACTTGAGCCTTGAGAGCCAAGGTTGGAGACCATCTCCATCACATCCAAGAACCTTACGGTCGTGCGCAGTTATCGTGCCGTCATAACCAGGTGCGCAGTTATCGTGTCGTCATAACCAGGAACGTAAAGATGTTCTTCACCAGCTGGTGGTGACACGTCACAAGTCAACAGACACACATATAACGACTGGCTGTGAGGCTGACCATCATCTGTAGCTGCTAACCCTTTCTGATCCGGATGGGGACAATGTCTAGTGTTTTACCTATACGAATGATGCCACCTTTACAACGTTATACCCTTTCATGACGTCATGCAACGATTTCGTCATACGATGGCTGGCTCAGCCGTGGTCTGTTTCCCTACGGTAAGGTTAGTGTAAACTTGGTCTTGCTATAGACTACGACAGGTTGAGTGGGATAGAGTTAAGTGGCAGGAGATTTAGTATGTACAGCGCATGATGCCATCTTTACGTACCCAGGACACAGTGATGTGCTTATGTTTCTTTGGCGAGGAAGACATACTTGAGGACGTTACCTCTTTAGTTTGTTCTTTCATTATTTTTGTCTTCAACTTTGTAAACAGTGTGACAGCTGCAGCATTTGATAAGTCATGATACGAGCGAGAAACACTTTAAGAAACTTGCCATTACTTACGTCGACGGAAAAATGGACTCTCGTTCGAAGGGGAGGGGGAGGGGGAGGGGGAGGGGGAGGGGGAGGGGAAATGAAGTTAATTTAAGTTCCAATAACTTTTTGTCTCGGCCGCGACCGGGTCAAGAGCGTCAGACGTAGGGCTCGCTGCCATATGAACGCCACTACCTGCGAGCTGACCAGTGGCTACTTCAGTGTGCGTGGCAGGAGGTGAGGCGTGATGCGGCAGAGTCTGACATGCTCGGGTCCGCTGCTGAAGAAGGCAAATCTAAAATGGATCGTCTCATTTTACGAGGGCGACAGCCATTACTCGAAATCAAACTTTACATACAAGCTTTGTGAAAACCCGCCAGTTTCTCTTAACACTAAATAACAATACAGTGATATACCACAACATTATCAAAAAGAAAAAATATGTTATAATGAGGAATTACGTAGACTCAATATGATTAAATGAGGAAGATTATGTAGTGTTCTCATAGTGGGATACATTCATACCACGTTGCAGATAAACGATACAGTCACACCACTACAGGTCACACTAGACCCAGTACAGTTCACACTAGACCAGTACAGGTCACACTGGACCCGGTACAGGTCACACTAGACCCAGTACAGGTCATACTAGACCCAGTACAGGTCACACTAGACCCGGTACAGGTCACACTAGACCCAGTACAGGTCATACTAGACCCAGTACAGGTCACACTAGACGCGGTACAGGTCATACTAGACCCAGTACAGGTCACACTAGACGCGGTACAGGTCACACTAGGTACAGCAACACGTCATGCTAAAAATAGTAAAGTTGTTTTCTATTACTAAGTCATTAGACACTAAAGTAAACAAAACAGAGGTTATGTTTACAGACGTGTTCACCTCACAAGATCCATCACAGAATTATATTCAAAAGGCCAGCGAGAGTTCCCTTGGAAGGTTTACATTTCAGCTGTTGCTCAATGATGCTCGCACGTCTATAATAACACATATGACGTAACAATATCTACCTACACCTGGGAGTTGTGCCTCACCTGTGTTGAAGAGGAAAATTGAATTACTCTGTGAGGTGTAGCGCCACGTGGCCAGTGGCAGCAGGCAGACGCCTTGTGGCAATACACTTCATTAATGGTTTGTGCTGTACCCGCTTCTGAATGATCAATGACGTCACATACACCAACTCCTTTGATAGTGTATTGATTCTCCGAGTGTGCTGTCGGTTGTGTGTTGGGGAGGAGTGTTGGAGAGGTGGGGCTTCTGAAGGTGAGTACTGGAAAGGGAATCTGCGGGGGAAGTGTTGCGAGGTGGGTGTTGTGAGTATTGTGAGGTGTGTTGCGAGGTGGGTGTTGTGAGATGTGTTGCGAGGTGGGAGTTGTGAGTGTTGCTCCACGTTGGGAAGGTTGCAAGGAAAATGGAGATTAAGATGGCCATACCTGGAGAGAACTGATGAGGAAGGAGAAGTTGGAAGATAAATATTTGAGAAGCGAACGATGTTAGGGAGAGCGTTGAAGTCTGGTGAGGAAAGTGGATGACGTTAGAGTGTAATGGAGACGTGGACGATGTTGAGGAGAATGCTGAGATGTACCGGGTAGCAGACAAGATAAGGATCACAACAACTGAATCCTCGATGGACATAAAATAAAGGAAGGCATGAGCAACTCTGGTCGCATGCCCGCGGGTGAGGAGTGAGACGATGACCCCAGCAGACCCACAGCTGACGACCATGATCAGTGAGGAGTGAGACGATGACCCCAGCAGACCCACAGCTGACGACCATGATCAGTGAGGAGTGAGACGATGACCCCAGCAGACCCACAGCTGACGACCATGATCACGACCCGGACACGACGCCGCCCTACCCACCCCACCCACCCACACTCACTCACTCACGAGGATAAACCATCATGGAAGGACTCGGGTCACAATCCATCATCTCCTCCTCCGTCAGTATAAAGTCAAGCGGGTCGTTATATCAATCTTGTAGTCTCTCTCTCTCTCTCTCTCTCTCTCTCTCTCTCTCTCTCTCTCTCTCTCTCTCTCTCTCTCTCTCTCGGCCAGTGCATTCGGTTCATCACATGTCCATCTAGGATTAAAAATGGCAATATTGTGCCTTACAAATTTCGCTGAAAGATTTCAAAAGTTTCGTGTAATACAAAAATCTAAAACGTCGAAATATTTACATGCAGGTCTATTTCTACAACATCTCTTAATGTGAGTCCCTCAAAATTAAAACGGCAATATATTTCTTCAATATTTTTATTCCATTCAAAATTTCCTTGATTGATTGGAACGAACTGATGACGTGTTTTTCTGACATAGATATCAAAGAACATTTTATTTTATCAACTTCCAAATTTTTCAAAATACAATGTATGTCATACAGTGTGATGCATGATACATTTTCCCACTGAAACTTATATACAGTTTCAGTGATGACGTCATCTGCCTCAGGAACCAGAGGTCATGATGCCTGGGGTACCCCCCCCCCCCCCCCACCACCAGCGGTCATCCACATGATGCTGGCGTTCGACCGCAAGCGACGGTGTACACCAACCTGTACATGTACAGTATATAAAAGGGAACCTGTGCTTAAGAGGGCAATCTGCCTTGAACACGCACGTGAGTGTGAGGGTGGTGCACGTGAGTAGGTACCCGCACGTGAGTGTGAGGGTGGTGCACGTGAGTAGGTACCCGCACGTGAGTGTGAGGGTGGTGCACGTGAGTAGGTACCCGCAGGTGAGCACTATAACATCGAGGTAGTTGGTTACTGGTCCCGCAGGAGGCATCACCACAGCCCAGGACACACACAGTCAACATGAGTCAGGAGACACAAGACGGACTGGAGTAGTAAGATTAATGTCATCTTTTCTGTTTCGGTTTATAACAAGAAACTTCTTCGTAAAGATGTAAAGAAGCTTTATTATAGTGCAAGGTTAATGGATGAAAGGAAGAAGATGAACTGCGACACTGTGAACGTGGAGGGTAAACACAAGGGCATACACATGTATCTTGAGATGGGGCCCCACCAGTGTGAAGACCCCCCCTCCCCCGTACAGTACATACAGGTCATTACGACGACAGTCATGTAACAGACAAAAATTAACTCAACAGCAAACTAACAAGAGCTCAGTGACACAACACCAGATCCAGGATGACTTTCCAACCCCAGCAGACACACTAACTCATGACACACGTCAAGATGTATATATTTTCTTACAGATGAATAATAACCATCTAACTGTTGCCTGTACACTGAGGGACTTCCACTGAAAAAGATCAGTGTCTGTGTGTGTGTGTGTGTGTGTGTGTGTGTGTTATCCATATACAAGCAGTGAATCGGTGAATCTACGGAGTGACCGTCCCAGGTCACTCACACATAGGCTAATATGAGCAACATGTACTGAGTACGTGGGAGAAGGAAACAAACTTATCATATCGAAAACAGATGGGCAGCTGGAGTGTACCATCAGGTGGACTGCGGAGGAACTGGTTGAGGTACATCAGTCTGAGAGGTAAGTTAAGGAGTGAGAGTCAGTGATGACGGCATTAGAGTAAGCAGTGTCACGCAAGGATGAAGAATTAGGGCTACACTGAGAACTGTGGAGAGTGAAAGGAATTTCCGTGTAAAGTGTTCAGGATGTGTGCATGACGGAGCGCTTGAGCCATCTTTAACATGCAGCAGATGTATACCACCTAGTCTTCCTGGCTTAGAAAAAAGGAAAATTAAACCAGGAAAATAGATAAGCCATTGAAGTTGCTGTAATTATAGACTAAGAATGCACGAGGCATGCAGTGTGACGTCATACTGTGCATGGCAGGTACCAGGCTAGTGAAGATGATCTGAGGCAGAATGTCTGAAGATTGAGAACACCGACGCCATGTGTCAGATACAGCGAGGCAGCTGCTGAAGACTGCAGGTGATCCACAGTCATGGCAATGATTCAGGAGCATGACCGATGGAAATTTACCAGGTGTGAGGAGGTGTAGCGAGGAGCGCTAACCCCACCTCACAACATCATTACTATGGCAAAATTGAGACATCAATAACAGTAACTTACTATGGTGTACTTAACGACATACTTTACTTTTGCTAGATGGAAGAGATTTGTTAAATTACGGGAGGAGGAGGAGGAGGAGGAGGAGGAGAGGACTGTGTAATACGTCAGTGGACTCTCAGCTGGCGGTCGATCCAGAAGTTTGCCAACTTTTTCCAGGTCCTGAGACGTGTCAGTTCCTCCCAAGTCGTCTGTCACCTTGAACCTCCCCTCCCCCCTAACAATCTAAGCCCGTACCCATTGGGGAACCCATGTGACCATGACCTGACCCAGCGCCCTCTAAATCTCTGACTGCGTGAGACTGCTAAATCGGGTTACTTTTGTGTAATACAGTGAAAAGTTTAACACTCATTACCCATGTATGTGTGACAGCACATAACTACATACATGCATACATTTATATGGGACTTTAGAAACAGCACCTGTATTATTTGGAGACTAAGATCTCATAACACAAGCATATTGTTAGAACGGTCTAACAGAGCAGCGGCTTATTCCAACTTTAAGTTGCTTTTCATCACCATATCGACTGGGAAAGGAACTAAGACCACGGTTGAATCAAATCGTTTCAGTGAAAGAAATGTAACTGAATATGTATGATCTCTGGCACATCTGAACATAATGTAAATATGTCCTTTGGTCATTCTAAATGTGACAATTTGTTAACTGAAATAATTAATAAGAAGTAACCCAGGATAACCTTGTCCACACACCATGTAAGGGAAGGAAGGTCAGACACGTCAGGTCACACGATTACGTGACCCCACTGTCCACCTGCTCTCCACGTGGTATAGTGAAGCCCCGCCTCACTGTTGCCTGTGTGTATGTAAGGACTTCAACACTTGTAGCTCCCCCACTCTGTCTGAGCATGTAATAAACGAAAGTTCTCACTGTTCTTATTGTCTCTTTCATAATGGGTAGAGACGAGTATGTATGTGCTGATATGGTCATGTATGTAACATGTATAAGTCTAATCAAACAGTTACAACGATACAGTATGTCGGGTCAGACAAAATCTTCACGCATACACGTCCATCTCCTCTCCTCCACCATCTCCTCTCCTCCACCATCTCCTCTCCTCCACCACCTCCTCTCCTCAACCATCTCCTCTCCTCCACCATTTCCTCTCCTCCACCATCTCCTCTCCTCCACCATCTCCTCTCCTCCACCACCTCCTCTCCTCCATCATCTCCTCTCCTCCACCATTTCCTCTCCTCCACCATCTCCTCTCCTCCACCAGGAGTCACTTGATACACCACCTTAGCCCCTGCGCTCGTCCTACTCTCCTACGCGTCTCCTCCACAACTGCTCCCCTTCCTCTTATAATCCGGTCTAGGAGGGGCAGATGACCCTTTCCTGAACTACTTAACAAGCTGGTCAGTAGTCAGCATTCCCCTGCTAAGATGTCCAATATATCTTTCAGTAGAGCAAACTATAATATTACTGGAAATGATACGAACAATAAGAAAAGATCAGTAACTTACCGCCCGTCAGTCCTCAACAACACTGGGGAAATCAGTGGCAACTATGACCAAAGATGCTGCTGGATATCTATTGTTGGAAATAAAAGAAAATCTAACGTAGAATAATCTAACTGAACCCACAGATGATAGTGCACAAAAAAATGCTGGAACTTTTACTGATCTTAGTGATAGCTAAGATTCTAGAACACTTTAGGTGACTTTCATCTGACCTTCTGATATGGTTAAAATGTAAAGTAAGGTCCAACAGAATATGTACTTAATCGTGTGTTAGGATTAAAGATAAGTCAGTATCAAGCAAGTAATAACAAATGATGAAAATTGGGATTGGCAGAGTGTAATGTAAGGCGTCTCCGTGTTGATCACTACAGACGGCCCTCCAAGATCATATCCTGCAGCAGCAAACCTAACCTCAATACCTTCTCCACCACCAGCTGGAAACATGATGGAAGAACTTCCCTCGACCACCAGATGACGTGATGACCAGTTGTGTGGCAGATCCAAGCAGAGGGCACAGTCCTGACCTCAAACGTCAAGTTCCAGAGCATCAGTACTCCTCAGCCACCTTTATCCCTACAAATGACACAGCTCACACCACCTGCCTACCTCGTCCCTGCAATATAGTTATGTTCAAGGTAGGTTATATCTAGACAAATTTCTAATAATGATTTTTGAGTTATGACCAAGATTCAGCAACACACTTCATACCTTCAGGACAGTAAAAGGCCATAATCGCCTCAAACTAACTTGAATAAAAAATCAGACACTGAGAAAACTTCTTTTGAAAATGGTTGATAGTTTTCGCGGCAGGAGATGGGTTCACGGGAACTTGGGCTTCAGGTAAGTTGTATAACATGTTAATGCCCCAACTTGCCGTGACTGATAAGGTGAGGGCAATATCACCTCCAGAGTTGCTCACAAGACACACTGGCATGGGGGCAGAAAGCTACCTACTGCTGCGTCACATGATACACTAACGTTATTCATACTTGGTCATCCCAATCATGAGGAAATATACAGTGAACGTTACATGAGTGACTGATGACAGGCTCCTCAGTGAGTAATACTGCAGGTTTGCACCTGCGTTGGGTGTGTCTAATACGTATCGTTCAGAGAGAAAGAAAGAAAGAAATTCCCAGTATTTCCTCAAACGCCACACTGGAGGTGCACGCAGGAGGTGAGCAAGTCCTACAAGGACACTAAGAAACAAGTTGAGAAACGTAACCAGTTTACCCCCACACACGTTCCCAACCACATCCGCAACGAACCATGAGTGACAACGCAGCAACAGACCCTCAGGTCTCTTCGAGGTCGTTACAATAACAGAAGAAATGAGAAACACACAGCTTAATGTGAAGGAAGTCGAAATGTTAAATCCTTAACCCCATACACGTAGATGGATGGCATCAGGTACCTAGTACCGGTGCTTCAACCATATCAAGTAACATTTAACAACGAAAGAATAATAACCCTTCACATATGTTCTTCGTTATGAAAACTACCACTGATTCATGCTTTTTTTTCCAGTGTGAAGGAGGAGCCGTCAGGGCTGCCACTGTAGCGGCCTGGACGCCCCCGTCAGGAGGACCATCATCAAGTCCTTCATCTGGCTGTGTGTGTACTCTAGTTAGTGCCCCGGCCGCCAGGTCTGTACCACAACTTTAAAATGTAATCAGGAACACATCCTGAGAGATGAATCTAAATATGCTGGAGAGATTACGGGCAAGTGTTTCCCGGGTCTAGTGGTGGTGGTAGGAAGAATGGTCAGGGCAGGGGCAGTTAAGACTGTATAAAACACTACATCTTCCAGCGTGTTACGTTAACATTTGTTTGCCTCATACACAGAACACAACAAAATACTGCCCAGGAGCACACCCACAAACCTGACTCCCTAACGTTCACACTCGCTGCCGCTGGGAAGGTCAAAGGTTAACGGAAATATGGATACATTTTTTTCACTCAATGTTTTGTTTTGCTTTTAAGGAAGTGACTGACAGGGAGCGTCAGGTGGTGTTCATATCAGCAGGAAATCAAGAAAGCAAGTACTCTGTTCAAGGAAGAGAATGAATCACTGAAGTGAGTAAGCCAGTAAAGTGAGAGAACCAGTGAAGTGAGTAAGCCAGTGAAGTGAGAGAACCACTTTAGTGAGTGGGCAGTAAAGAGAGTATGCCAGTGAAGTGAGAGAACCACTTCAGTGAGTGGGCCAGTAAAGTGAGTAAGCCAGTGAAGTGAGAGAACCACTTTAGTGAGTGGGCCAGTAAAGTGAGAAAGTCAGTGAAGTGAGAGAACCAGTGCAGTGAGTAAAGCAACAAAAGATTAAACTCAATCTTTTCATGTCTTTTTACCCTCATTCTGGCGTTTTTTATGTTCATTCCGGGCCTGGGTCTCAGGATGACCCAGGCTGTGCTGGAGCCTTCGACATAAAAACATGGACATGCGGGAGGGCGGCCGTGCGCCGTGGGCCTATATGAGATGCTGACGCAGGGCAGGGGGCCCTGAGCCCTACCTTCCGCCCGCAGGTGTTGTCTCCCTCCTCTCGAAGGTTCGTCTTTCCTGTAGCCAGGCACACGGCGGCCTCCTGCACCGTCCTACCTTGGTCCTCTGTGCACCTACCACCCTTCCTCTCTGTCCCTCCAACTCCTGTACACAACATCGTTTCCTCTTCTTTTCCTTTCCACTCGTGGAGCCTCCCCCCTCCCCCAACCTCAACTCTTTATCATCTTTCCCTTTCCCTCAAGTTCTGATTGCCCCCCTCCTCCTCCCCCCTCTCCTTCCTCTCTCCGACCCTACTCCTTTGTCTGACCCCCCTCCCCTCCCCTCCCCCCAACAACACATAATAGCCACCTTACTTCCCCCTCCAACAAAGCCACACGACGACCCTATATCTTTAACATATTCTTCTCAGTTCTTAAGTCCTCTGTGGGTGACCTGACCTCCAACATCCTCCCCCATACAGACAACATGTCTTATGACCCCCTCCCACACAGGGAAGTAGGTCACCTTCACTCTCTTTCAACATGTACAGCACTCAACCAGCGTGCAAAATTCAACTACCTCTTTTATTTCCTAATTTTTAATCTTGATTTACGTGATGGAAGGGACCGGCAATGGTGGGAGGCGGCTGTGGGGCGAGTGTGGGGGGGCGGTACTCCCTCTCCTTCACCTCCATTCCTGTGGGAGAAGCTTCTCACATGATTGTTATTTTTCAGGTGAACGTGAGAGTGACTTGTGCCACGAGACGATCCAGTCTGGATCCTTCCTTCCAGCACTGAGCAGTTATACGTCAGGCTACGGCCGGACCCCGCTCATCAGGCGACCTGGGGAACGATACTGCCCCGTGTCTCCTGTGGTGCAGTACTGCCCCGTGTGTCCTGTGGTACAGTACTGCCCCGTGTCTCCTGTGGTACAGTGCTGCCCCGTGTCTCCTGTGGTACAGTAGTGCCCCGTGTCTCCTGTGGTGCAGTAGTGCCCCGTGTCTCCTGTGGTGCAGTACTGCCCCGTGTGTCCTGTGGTACAGTACTGCCCCGTGTCTCCTGTGGTACAGTGCTGCCCCGTGTGTCCTGTGGTACAGTAGTGCCCCGTGTCTCCTGTGGTGCAGTAGTGCCCCGTGTCTCCTGTGGTGCAGTACTGCCCCGTGTCTCCTGTGGTGCAGTAGTGCCCCGTGTCTCCTGTGGTGCAGTAGTGCCCCGTGTGTCCTGTGGTGCAGTACTGCCCCGTGTCTCCTGTGGTACAGTAGTGCCCCGTGTCTCCTGTGGTGCAGTAGTGCCCCGTGTGTCCTGTGGTGCAGTAGTGCCCCGTGTCTCCTGTGGTGCAGTACTGCCCCGTGTGTCCTGTGGTGCAATAGTGCCCCGTGTGTCCTGTGGTACAGTACTGCCCCGTGTGTCCTGTGGTACAGTACTGCCACTTCATTGATTCCTGGTGCACAGCACTGTGCTGCCGCCACACATTTCCTGTCCATTTTTCTGTCTCCCCAGCTATTGTGTCCCAGGTGGGATGGGGTCCCGGGATGAGACAGGGTAGCAGGGCCTGGGATGGGACTGGAGCAGGTGGGGGGTGGGGGGGAGGTCACAATACAACAGCAAGGCTAAACAATTCAGTAATTTTGTTTTGGTTACGAGATTTTAATGAGTTCGAAGATAGCATCAAATATATTTACCCACGTGTCTCAGTAAATATAATTTAAATAATTCGACACGCATCATCGCCAAGTTTAGTACTAGGCTGTGGGTAACAGATGGTGACACTTGTAGCCTCAGCTGGGGTGTGTAAGACACACGTACATGGGTCAACATTGAGCAGTACTGAACTCTGCACTTGTGTTCCTTCCAAGTGAGGGTGAGTACCGGCCCTACCCCTTTAATATGGCCAGCCACACTAATAGGTAATTAACAGATAGTCACCACCTCTCCCGCCCTTTTTAATTAATAAGTATTTCTGCCTAGTTTACTATACATTTTTCTAACATGATGTTTATTTAGAGACTTGGAAACAGGTTTGTGGAACCCCGTGTGGAGAGCCACGCGGGACCCGGTGTGGAGAGCCACGTGTAACCCGGTGTGGAGAGCCACGTGGAACCCGGTGTGGAGAGCCACGCGGAACCCGGTGTGGAGAGCCACGTGTAACCCGGTGTGGAGAGCCACGTGGAACCTGGTGTGGAGAGCCACGTGGGACCCGGTGTGGAGAGCCACGTGGAACCCGGTGTGGAGAGCCAGGTGGATGTTGGCACTCCGTCAGGCACTGTCAGTTAGGCGCTGACACTCCGTCAGTCATTGTCAGTTGAATGCTGACACTTCATCAGTCACTGACGGTTGGATGTTGACTTTAAGAGTCACTGTCATTTGGATGATGACAGTTCAACTGGTTCCATCTTGCTAGTCCTTTCGCCTAGAAAAAAACCATCTCCTCCATCAATATATTTTTCATCACGAAGACCAACCCCCGTGTCCTCCCCCCCATATATATATATATATATATATATATATATATATATATATATATATATATATATATATATATATATATATATGCTTGATTGCCGTTCCCGCGGTAGCGAGGTAATACCAGGGACAGACGAAGGAAGGCCACATTCGTTCACACTCAGTCTCAAGCTGTCATGTGCAATGTACCGAAACCATAGCTCCCAATCACCAATCAGGCCCCACAGACCTTTCTATGGTCTAACCCGGACGCTTCACATACCCTGGTACAGTTCACTGACGGCAAGTCGACCCCAGTATACCACATCGTTCCAATTCACTCAATCCTGTGCACACTTTTCACCCTCCTGCATGTGTGTGTGTGTGTGTGTGTGTGTGTGTGTGTGTGTGTGGTTCATGTTATGGTATGTTCCAGTGCACCACACGAGATCGAGTGTAGCTCATGCCAGTACAGCTGATGTAATGATTCATCTATAATCATCACCAGTGTTAATGTTACAGTCATAAGGAGGGCGAGAAAAATTGGAGGAGGAAGAGGAGAAATGGGAGGAAAATGAAAAACTATGAGTGGAAAAATACGTAGAGAAGAGAAGAGCTGGAGACGACTCCGATGAAGGGGAAGGGAGAGAAAAATGAAAAATGAAAGATGAAAGATAAGGAAGAAGAAGACATGATGATAAGGGGAAGAGGAGATAACGAATTAAAAAAGAATGTAGAAAAAGTAGAGGCGGGGGTACACAACAAATCTCAGGGGAAAACATGAGAAAAACTGAGAGGAAAATATAGTAGGGAAGAGACAGAGAGAGAAAACTAGAAGAAAAGAAGAAGAAGAAGAAGTACGGGAGGAGTTGTGGGAAGCAGAGGTCCCGGCAGGTGGCATGCTGCAGGGCAGGGAAGTACCTGAAGGTTTGGTGGAGTTAACATCGCCCGTCATCACCTTCACCACACCGGCGGCGGCGATGGTCTTATCTCTCACCAGGAAGGTGGCGTCTGCCGCTCGTGTGTCCTCTGCTCACCATCACCACAGGTACCCGCCCAGTAGGGCCACGTCCCACACCGCCCGCCCAGTAGGGCCACGTCCCACACCGCCCGCCCAGTAGGGCCACGTCCCACACCGCCCGCCCAGCAGGGCCACGTCCCTCACCGCCCGCCCAGGGTCATGTTCTCCACCCTTCATGATCACCCAGGACGAAGATATAAAGAACCACAATAGTATCCCAGTTACTACAGTGAATGGACTCCTTCTTGCAAACCTACAGCGCCCTGTGGACCAGTCGTATGGTGGTATACCAGGCTTGGCGCTGTCAGCTGGAGAACCCAGATGATGCTACAGCATCCTGGCTACTGTGGTCTCTACAGTTCCCATATATTGGTGTCCCACACTGGGGGGTTGCCAGCCGCTGGAAAAGCCAGAGCCGGAACGCGCCACATCGACCCACGGGTTAAGTATTGAACTTTCCTCTAACGCACGTAGGTGATTTACTGAGGCTGCTGTCCCCACGTAGCCAATAAATACTGACATTACCTGAAACTGCCATCAGGCAGGTCGTTCTTCACCTTCTAACCAGTTACTCGGTACAACAGAAGAGGAACGGAAGGCGGCGTCTGTGTTTGGCCCACTGAAGCGTGACCTCCTTGGCAAACATTTTGTTTTCCTTTTTATGCAACATCCATTTATTTTCCTTGATTGGGACGAGCACAGCTGTCACAGCCTTGGCGGTCCTGTCTGTGTGTCATGCTGGTGATTCCTGAACAGGAATTTCAATCACTCAGTTCACATGAACAGTTTCAACTTTCGTGGTGCTCTAGCACATAACTGTGGTGCTCTCAGACATAGATGTGGTGCTCTCAGACTTGAATAAATAGATATTCGATGACAGATACACGTACGAATAAATGTATACAAAGCAACACATGTATACGCACTATACAAAGACACGCATTATAAACACATATCGACCGAGCAACACAGCACAAGACCGAGCAACACAGCACAAGACCGACCAACACAGCACAAGACCGACCAACACAGCACAAGACCGAGCAACACAGCACAAGACCGAGCAACATAGCACAAGATCGAGCAACACAGCACAAGATCGAGCAACACAGCACAAGATCGAGCAACACAGCACAAGACCGAGCAACACAGCACAAGACCGAGCAACACAGCACAAGATCGAGTCCTCAACAGTATCAAGCCAGCAAGCCACCAGAACACTACATCGTCACCAACACGTCAGTAAACACCGTCACCACCACAACAGTAGCATCGTCACCAACACGTCAGTAAACACCGTCACCACCACAACAGTAGCATCGTCACCAATACGTCAGTAACATCTTCGTAACGCGTGGGTAACACTCACAAACTCGTTGGGAGCATCGTCACCAACACGTCAAAAATAACGTCACCAACGGATCCGCGCGTCACCAGCACGTCGTGCCTCAGTGATACACACGTCGCCAACAGCCTGGTGCGTCACCAGCACGTCGTGCCTCAGTGATACACACGTCACTGCCAGCGTCGGCAAGGGGAATAGCACTAATTGTTGGCCCGTGACGACCTGCTAATTAAGTTGCGAGTCATTAGGATGCCAGGTGCGGCCGTCATCAGCAAGTTGCACTCGGGTGCCACCTAATGACAGAGAAGCAAGCAACACCTACACAACCCCACATTGGCAATGATACAGACACTGGTCACTATGTCTTCAAGAAATGTGTGCAACTTGAAATCTCATTTTCATTCTTTCAACCCAAGATTTTTTGCTTCAATAAAATCTTGTTCAGCATCTGTGGAAGGTCTTGACATCATTAAATTTCAGGTCTTCACAATGTCTCCAAGACTTTTGCTATCAATTAATCAGGTGAATTACAGAGAGTACATATGAACATTTGCATATTTGAGTTAGTATGAATGAATTAACTACGTTGTTATAATGTATTAACGGCTCTCGCACGATCAACTCCCGTGCACACATATTGTATGTTTTCTTCACCTGGATCACAAAGATAACAACTCTCCTTACTGCACACCTTGACAATGTATGACATATATGATGTGTTTACATTGTGTTTATGTAATCTATGGTTAGGTGAGTTTTAAGATGCATCAGTTCTTTATAAACCTTATAACTATTACACACACACACACACACATATATATATATATATATATATATATATCTTTTTTCTTTCAAACTATTCGCCATTTCCCGCGTTAGCGAGGTAGCGTTAAGAACAGAGGACTGGGCCTTTGAGGGAATATCCTCACCTGGCCCACTTCTTCTTTTGGGGAAAAAAAAAAAAATTATGAGAGGGGAGGATTTCCAGCCCCCCGCTCCCTCCCCTTTTAGTCTCCTTCTACGACACGCAGGGAATACGTGGGAAGTATTCTTTCTCCCCTATCCCCAGGGATAATATATATATATATATATATATATATATATATATATATATATATATATATATATATATATATATATATATATATATATAAGTTTATATGCTCTTGGACTCGCCTGCCAGAAATTCAGGATAGTAAGCTGTCGGCACCAACAGTTTAGCCTGCCTAACACAGTGACCTGTAGTTACCCAAGACATAAAGTGGCCGCTAAAGTGGTCAAGAAGTGGTGACAACGAAGTTACCGAAGAAAATGGACGTCTGCATGCCTGACACATCCGGGAGAGTGGCACCGAAAATCCTGGGGTGTTGTGCATGTGTGCTAGAGACTGGAATCTTTGGGTTCTGTGTGGCTGAGAGGCACTCAAATCTTAGGGTATTGTGTCGTTGATAGAGACTTAAGCCTCTGTGTATTATACTTATGAGACAGACTCAGAGTTTTGGAAGTTGTGTGGTTTATATAGTGGCTGTTGTAAGAGTGGCAGACAAGAGTTTTTGGGTTTTGTGTGATAGTGAGCAACTATAACCACTGGATGACATGAGGGAGAAACTATAACCTTTGCATGGTGTGTGGTTGTGACAACATTTAAATGTGTTGCAGTTGAAACAATAAAGTCCTCCAGTCTTTTTGTAGCTGACAAAAACAAAAGAAACTTTAGTTGTATGGATGTAGAGGACAGGAAAGTGTAGGTAACGTGTAGATAAGAGGTATAAGAACCTGTTCATGTGAGAGTGAATATAATCCTCGGGTGAAGCGTTCATAAGAACAAGAATACTTGTATATTGTAATGCTGACGGGATCTATCATCGTTCTTTATCCGGGCACACGGAAACATGTACAAGGTTCCTTAGCAGTGACTGAGGAAAGGCCTCGTCATCCGTGTTTCACAATTAATATCAAGATCCTCTGTGGAATGACACTCTCGTCACAGTAAGAACCCAGGAACCTGTTGATGCTGGACTGGCAGCCGAGAGGATATTGTTCAAAACTTCATCGTGAAGTCAGTATGAAACTTGGCTGAATACTGTCCCACCCAACGGTTAGGTTAGGTTAGGTTAGGTTAGGTTGGGTTGGGTTACGTTAGGTTACGTTAGGTTAGGTTAGGTTAGGTTAGGTTTTAGGTTAGGTTAGGTTAGGTTAGGTTAGGTTAGGTTTAGGTTTAGGTTTGGTTAGGTTAGGTTAGGTTAGGTTAGGTTAGGTCAGGAGATCTGGTGCATGCTTGGATTCTTGTTTATACTGCCATCATGTAGGGTTCACTCGGATATATATATATATATATATATATATATATATATATATATATATATATATATATATATATATATATATATATATTATTATCATACTTTGTCGCTGTGTCCCGCGTTAGCGAGGTAGCACAAGAAAACAGAAAAAAGAATGGCCCAACCACCCACATACACATGTATATACATAAACGTCCACACACGCACATATACATACCTATACATTTCAACGTATACATATATATACATACACAGACATACACATATATATTCATTCCTGTCGCCACCCCTCCACACATGAAATGACAACCCCTCTCCCACCGCACGTGCGCGAGGTAGCGCTAGGAAAAAACAACAAAGGCCACATTCGCTCACACTCAGTCTCATATATATATATATATATATATATATATATATATATATATATATATATATATATATTCTCTACCTGTCATGTGTAACACCGAATCCATAGCTCCCTATCCACAAACAAGCCCCAAAAACCTTTCTTTGGTTTACCATGGACGCTTCACATGTTCTTCTTCAATCCACTGACAGCACGTCGACCCCAGTATACCACATCGTTCCAATCCACTCGATCCCGTGAACGTCTTTCAACCTCCTGTATGCTCAGGCCCCGATCGCTCAAAATATGCTTTGCTCCAACCTTCCACCTCCAGTTTGGTACCCCCGTTCTCCCTGTTTCTTCGACTTCTAACATGTATATCCTCTTTGTCAACCTTCTCTAACTAATTCACTCCATATGTCCAAACCATTTCAGCTCACCCTCTTCCACTCAATCAAACCACCTCACACCATAAATTTTCCTCAAACAGTCCATATCCAACACATTCATCTTCCTCCACACAACCTTATCTACAGCCCATGCCTTGCATCCAAATATTATTGTGGAAACTACTTTTCCTTCAAACGTACCTTTTGGCCGTCCCAGTTAATGCTTTCTTTTTACACACATTCCTCAGCGCTCCCAGAACCTTCGCCCCCTCACCCAACCTATGACTCACTTCCGCTTCCATGGTTCCACTGGCTACCATGTCCAACCTAGACATCTGAAACACTTTCCTCCAATGTTCCTCCATTCAAACTCAAATCCTAACTAAACTATCCCTCAACCCTACTAAACCTTATAAACTTGTTTTTATTTATATTCATTTTCAACTTTTTCCTTTATCACACTCTTCCATACTCAGTCACCAACTTCTGCAGTTTTTCACTCGAATCCACCACCAGTGGTGTATCATCAGTAAACAACAAGCGACACTTCCAAGGCCCTTTCATCCCCCACAGACTGCATACTTGCCCCTCTCTCCAAGAATTTCGAACACATCTCTGCCGCAAACCAACTTTCACTTGGAACCATTCACTCTCCTCTCTTCACTACTCGTACACAAGAAGTCATATACATATATATATATATATATATATATATATATATATATATATATATGTGTGTGTGTGTGTGTGTGTGTGTGTGTGTGTGTTTTGGAATATTTCTATTCTTTCTTAACTTTTCCTGATGGACACATTTTGCTTATATATTTGTTGGTGTTGTGGGTAAGAGGAGAAGTGCGGTAGGGAGGCTGGGAGAGGTCCAAGTCACCTTTAATACAGCCTGGCCTAAATGGGAAATACGTCTCTTATCACTAGTTGGCAACTGGGTCGCTTGAGTGGGCAAGAGCCGTAGCGGACGGCGGCGGGGAAGCCACCGCCTCCCTCTAGTATGTCTCTGTATTGCCTACTTCGTCTTCACTCAATTATGTAACTCAGAAGTATATGTCTGTCGTAGGATCATCAGTTCACATCTTTGTAAGACCGTAGGCTCCAGGAACGAGTGCATGTATGAGTCAGTTGGCTGGCCTCTGGATCGCGCCTTGTATACCTTTTAGAAGCAAATCTTTCATTTGTTTTAACTAGGTCATTTTTCTCTCCTATTCCACACTTCGTGAGTATTCCATGAACAAATAAAAACCTCCAGAGATACTGAAGGCCGTGCGACTGTACAAAAATCCCCCAAATTCCTTTAATCCCAACGTTTCTACACACCCAATCCGAAGTGAATCGTTCAAAGGGAATTCAAGTTTTCACTGTATTTCTTTCAGCGCCATGACTCTATCTCTCAAAGTCATGACTCTATCTTTCAGCTCCATGACTCTCTTTCTGTCAGTACAATGCATAGGTCTTCCCGCTCTCACTGTTAGGTGGCACAAGAAGACTGTCACATATACCCCTGGTGTAGCGCACCTGCCTGTGTGGACGCCTGAATAGTGCGACGCTGGTAACATGAGCCGCTGCAAGACACGTGTTGGATCATCAGCCCCACGCGTGAGCCACACAACACTCGTGCTAATACAACTCTATGTGTCAAAAGAATGAGCATCTCATCATCAAGTGCACACAAGGGCAGCGTTAACGTAACGAGGACTGGAAAGAGCGTTAGAGGAAGCAACTGGAACATACGAATGAGGGAAATATAGGACGGTAAATTCTGGAAAGAAAGAGGCAGACAAAAGCAATTGAACTGTTTCTGAAGCTTTCCAGCGGTTATCAACATTTTCCAAGGGTTTCCAGTGGTTCCAGACGGTCTTCAATGGTTAATAACGATGTGCGGTACCTGAGGGTTACCAACTAGTGCTACTATCGTCAACGGCTGCTGACGGCTCTAACAACCTGCTCTCCAGCATGGCGGATCCACAACATCAAACTAGAAATCATCAATTAATCCGAAGGCACTACAGCCCCTGCCGGCTATTGACGGAGCCAACACCAATCCCCTTGATTCGTCTGAGCCCTGTACATCTACATACCAATTATGGCGACGTAATCCACCGAGATCAGTTCAACAGAACGAATTCAATACATGAAATAAGCAAGTGACTTCCTCACCTGCTCAGAGGTCATCAAATTTAATGATGACTCTGGTAGACTTTTACTGGCGCAACACTAATCTCCTGCACTCCTCTCAACATGATCACTATATATATATATATATATATATATATATATATATATATATATATATATATATATATATATATATATATATTATACTTGATCGCCGTTTCCCGAGTTAGCTAGGTAACGCCAGAAACGGGCAGAGAAAACCCGCACTCGTTCACATCCAGTCTCTAGCTGTCATGTGTAATGCACCGAAACCACAGCTCCTTATCCACATCCAGGCCCCACAGACCTTTCCATGGTTTACCCCAGCCGCTTCACATGGCCACACCGCACCTCCCCAGCCTGATGCTGTGTACACGCCTTCACCCTCTGAGTCACAACCCTGCCACACAACCCACCAGGTACGACACTAAACCAATTTTACACAACCACCAAAATTCAGCCTCGCCCATGGCTTCTGACACACCAACCAAACAATAACAAAAGGAAAATGGAACTTAAAATCCCGGTCTGGTTTGGCGAGACTTAAATCCTTATTTTCTTTTTTCAACACAACATAATAAAACTTGGCAAGTCGGTATTGGAGGTCTCAGACGGCGGCCAGAGCAGGATAGTCTGAGATTAATAAAGTTCTGGTATGACGGACGAAGCTGCCAGCCTCTCCCCACACACACACACACACACACACACACACACACACACACACACACACACACACATGCATGCAACACTTTGGCGCTGAACATATAACAGTAAGTGAAAAAATTTTCTACAATACATATATATATATATATATATATATATATATATATATATATATATATATATATATATATATGGCGAATATGTAAGTTTATTTTTTCATGCATATTCGCCATTTCCCACGTTAGCAAGGTAGCGTTAAGAACAAAAGGCTGAGCCTTAAAGAGACAATCCTCACTTGGCTCCCTTCTCTGTTCGTGGGAAGTATTCTTTCTCCCCTATCCCTAGGTATATAGTCGCCATTTCCCGCGGTACCGAAGTATCGTTAAGAACAAATGGACATTTTCTATAGTGTTTTTGTTATATAAACTATTACAGTTTCCTAGAACTCGAGAAGAAAAAATAATAATTGTACGATCAATAATGATAATAATCCTAGTAATAATAATAATAATAATAATAATAATTATAATAATAATAATAACTGACTACTACTGTGGTCATACTATTCATAATATGATGATGATGATCACAACACTTACGTGTCAGTGTTACTTCATCATTGTGATGGTCAGCTGTTCCTGTACACCAGGAACGTAACCCCGGCACGCATCTTACCTCGGCCCAAGACGATCATTTACCCTTGCATTTCTCACATTTATGTCCTGATCTTTACGTCATGGTTCCCGTGGCAGGTGTGAGCAAGCCTAACTACCAGCACCAGTTTGTACAGTCATCAATCTTGTCACTTCCCCAGACGTGAGGTCTGGACACACGTACTCACTCACTCACAAATAAAAAAAAATTTTACTTGATGATGAACTCACTATGACTGTTATGATGATGATGAGGCAAGGTTGTTAACCTCATTATGACTGTTATCATTATTATGTATCATCATCATGAGGCAAAGATGATGATAACCTCACAACTGATATTAGCATCATTTGTATCATCATCATAATGAAGCAAACTACAGAGCCCCCCATCCCACACACACACACACACACACACACACACACACACACAAGGGTCTCTGTAGTGTAGTGGTTAGCGGTACTGACCACAAGATAATTACTGAAGTCTTCCATTTCCTCTGCAGACCCAGCGGTATACTCACACACACACACACAACATACATAACAAAATTTTGGTTTACATTCATAAAAAGGCGCAGGTGTGGGTGGTGGAGGCTGCCAAGCCTGACGAACCAATCTTACATAACAAGAGTCAACTTCACCCACGTAAATATATTTAAATCAGGTCAACAAACAATACCGTAGAGGAAGATCAACAAACATTGGTCAGGTAAAGAAACACTGGTGTGGAAGGTTAACATATACACTAAAACCGCAATCACAAAAACCTAAATAAACCTAACCAGCTGGAGATCAGTCTGCCTGACTCACGTTTTCCTCCATCTTGATCTTATCATTAGCTCCTACTGCCGCTAGTGTACCAGTTAGGCCAACACACGAGCGACGTCAACAACCATAATGACACAACCTTGCATGACACATCCACAACCATCCATCCATCTGGCTAAGTCGAGCCAGATTCTTGTACGCGGGAACATCACGTACTTGACGATGGTGTAGTCGGCTGTTTCTAAAAGTAGCGGTACAGCCACAATGTATGATGATAATGATAACCCTATGGGCTCTACAGGCTTCACTCTACTGAAAATAGAGTGACTCAAACAATTGTTTAATATAGTGAACTTCACTGAAGACTACTTACACCTTAGGGCGATCAGTGTTGCCAAACCTCAAAAAGCGACGAGTGGCACTTGTCAAGTTGTCGATGTGAGGTAATCTGTACCCTTCACGTTCCACACTGCTGGTAACACTGGTGGTTGGCCCGGTTACTGCTTCATCAGCGGTCCCCTTCAAGGGATGGTCTTCAGACTACAGGCTGAAGTCGCCGCTACGTAGCCCTGCAAACTCAGTCAGACGATCTACTGTGGCAATCGTCCCGTCAGTGTTCGCGGCACACGAGCTGGACGCGAGCGTCTTAGGAAAGACCCACAGGGAAGGTTGGCAACCGTAGCATCGCTGACCACTTCTCTCTGATGAAGTTAATGAGTCCGGAAGTCATCGAGGCAAAAATTAAAAGTTCCGAGGGTTGAAATGGAGACTTTCAGACCCCTGTGGTGGAGCGAGCACGGGGTAATGACGGAGGACCGAGAGAGAGGACCCTGTGAGGTGAGTGGGTGACTGAGAGAGAAAGAGAAAGAGAGAGAGAGAGAGAGAGGTAGCGGCGGTTGGAGCAAGTGAGGCGACACGACGGAGCTCCGCTACTGAGGGGGACGAGTGTGCCGGAGGTACTGGAGGTTGGGAGACGCTGGGGTTCCGGCCTCACGCAGGCCGAGTGTCGCAACACTCACCTCACCTCAGCTGAGCTGAGTTCCTCCTCTCGTGACCTGGCCGCGGCCACATCTGACCGCCGGCAGCTGCCTGGTGACTCTCAGCGATACTTAGAGCGTAGGAGGTGGATGGGATGAGGACCAGCGGGTGGCTGCGTGGAGGGGTCCCGTGAACGGTTGTGTGATGGAGCCAAAGTGTGGTTTTGTGAGATCGTATGGATGGTGAGCGGGCCACAATGGCTGGTTATGAGGAAGGACTTTGTGGTCTAACATGTGGAGGGCCTCCTAAGTGGTTGGTGACTGTGAGGGTCTCCTGGGTGGTTGGTGACTGTGAGGATCTCCTGAGTGATGGATAACTGAGCAGGCCTCTTAGGTGGTGGGTGACCATGTGGGTCTCCTGGATGGTGAGTTGGGGTGAGAGTTTCCTGCACGGTGGGAGGGGGTGAGGGAATCCTGGATGGTAGGGTGAGGGTGAGGGAGTCCAGGATGGCAGGGTGAGGGCGAGGGCCTCGTGGATGATGGTTAAGGGTTTCGCTGTGTTTGCTCAGCATCTGAGTGTCGCTGTCAACACTGGCCGTGACCCCTTATGAGCCGCCGCGGGACGTGGAGGGGGGCAGGGGGGGGGGGGGGGGGAGTGAGGCCGTAGTGCTGGTCCTGGTTTGTATGGGGGTGGGGTGAAGAAGGGCGGGTGTATGGAAGGTACAAGTGGAGGTGTATAGTGGGTGAGAACTACACTAGGTGTATGGAGGTTAGTGGTTCAGGTGTATGATGTAGCAGTATCGGTGCATGATTGTTATAGGTGCTGGTATGTGTATGATGGGTATGGCGTTAACATGGTAGCACGCATGCTGGACACCCTGAACCTCTCTCTCCAGGGTGGTCATCAGGAATGTGTCTTCACTTCACACACTGACTCCGTATGTTGGTGTATGTCTCCGGTGTGTGTGTGTGTGTGTGTGTGTGTATGTGCACGACAGCGTGTGAGCTTCTATGGCTGAGCTATAAGAACAACAGTTCCTTTAATATCGAGTCATACCAGAAGTCAACATAACGTCTTCCCAAGCCACAGATGACACAGTGATAACGACCAGCAGGAGGGCCGTGTGCACCTCAAGAAGAAGAAAGAAAACAAAAGTGTGAGACGAGAGAGACGAAAGACATGGTCGGTATGTGGACGAAGGTGAGTGTTTACACGAGAACCACATGTGAGACGGTAGTAATGATGATACACGTGACACACGTACATCATCCTCACGTCAAGCTGGGAACTGGCACAAACCAGACTCACAAACCAGACGCACAAACCAGACTCACAAACCAGACTCACAAACCAGACGCACAAACCAGACTCACAAACCAGACTCACAAACCAGACTCACAAACCAGACTCACAAACCAGACTCACAAACCAGACTCACAAACCAGACTCACAAACCAGACTCACAAACCAGACTCAAGAACCCCGACTACGCCAACAGGTGTGGTAGGTTGGAATGTTGCCAGTGTTGAAGCCACAGGTGTGGTAGGTTGGAATGTTGCTAGTGTTGAAGCCACAGGTGTGGTAGGTTGGAATGGTGCCAGTGTTGAAGCCACAGGTGTGGTAGGTTGGAATGTTGCCAGTGTTGAAGCCACAGGTGTGGTAGGTTGGAATGTTGCCAGTGTTGAAGCCACAGGTGTGGTAGGTTGGAATGTTGCCAGTGTTGAAGCCACAGGTGTGGTAGGTTGGAATGTTGCCAGTGTTGAAGCCACAGGTGTGGTAGGTTGGAATGGTGCCAGTGTTGAAGCCACAGGTGTGGTAGGTTGGAATGGTGCCAGTGTTGAAGCCACAGGTGTGGTAGGTTGGAATGGTGCCAGTGTTGAAGCCACAGGTGTGGTAGGTTGGAATGGTGCCAGTGTTGAAGCCACAGGTGTGGTAGGTTGGAATGGTGCCAGTGTTGAAGCCACAGGTGTGGTAGGTTGGAATGGTGCCAGTGTTGAAGCCACAGGTGTGGTAGGTTGGAATGGTGCCAGTGTTGAAGCCACAGGTGTGGTAGGTTGGAATGTTGCCAGTGTTGAAGCCACAGGTGTGGTAGGTTGGAATGGTGCCAGTGTTGAAGCCACAGGTGTGGTAGGTTGGAATGGTGCCAGTGTTGAAGCCACAGGTGTGGTAGGTTGGAATGGCGTCAGTTTCACATCGAGAGTTGTCGTAGATGAGACTTGAGGTTCTTCACTTGGAATATCAGTAGCTAATCATTTAGATATTGACAGAGAATATCGTAGATATTTACAGAGAATATCGTAGATATTTAGCCCAAGTACACCAACCTAACCTGCTTCAGGCGAGCCACACAGCCACCTGCTTCTTCCAACTGGTCTTAGCACCAGAGTCGCCAGGCATCAGGCCTGGCTGGAGGAGGAGAAGCAGTAATTCAGAAGGTGGTGAGGGTTATGGCTCAACGTACCTGGCCTTAACTGGTTTACGGGTGATTTCAAATGACTGTGTTTTCCAAAGCCATTACCTGGTGGGGGAGGAAACACAGGGTGGAGGCCTCGTCTGCAGGTTCATCATTGGTTACCAGGGAATAACGTTACATGCACTAGATGTTGGGCGAGCGGCAGGGACCCCATGTACGCCGGCAACGACAATACAAGAGTGGAGAGAGGCAGCAGCCGTCATGAATCGTCATGTTTGAACATTACGAAAAACACACGTCAGTCACGGGCCAAGTGTGATCTCATGTGAACATTTCAGACTACCAATGCTACTGACCCATGTATAAAACTAGAAATGCCCTGACAACATTTTCTTTGTAAAGCATTTTCAGTTAATCTATACATTCAAAGTTACATGTATCTAAAGCTTTACATTACACACACACACACACACACACACAAATCCACTTCCTAAACTTCAGTCCTCACGAACAAACAGACATCAGTCAACAACCGCACGTACTGGCTCGCCAGACCAGTTGTCAACATTGATACAGCACAGTATGCAGCACCGGACGTTGATACAGCACAGTATGCAGCACCGGACGTTGATACAGCACGGTGTGCAGCACCGGACGTTGATACAGCACAGTATGCAGCACCGGACGTTGATACAGCACAGTATGCAGCACCGGACGTTGATACAGCACAGTGTGCAGCACCGGACGTTGATACAGCACAGTATGCAGCACCGGACGTTGATACAGCACAGTGTGCAGCACCGGACGTTGATACAGCACAGTATGCAGCACCGGACGTTGATACAGCACAGTATGCAGCACCGGACGTTGATACAGCACAGTATGCAGCACCGGACGTTGATACAGCACAGTGTGCAGCACCGGACGTTGATACAGCACAGTATGCAGCACCGGACGTTGATACAGCACAGTATGCAGCACCGGACGTTGATACAGCACAGTATGCAGCACCGGACGTTGATACAGCACAGTATGCAGCACCGGACGTTGATACAGCACAGTATGCAGCACCGGACGTGATACAGCACAGTATGCAGCACCGGACGTTGATACAGCACGGTGTGCAGCACCGGACGTTGATACAGCACAGTGTGCAGCGCTGGACGTTGATACAGCACAGTGTGCAGCGCTGGACGTTGATACAGCACAGTGTGCGGCGCTGGACGTTGATACAGCACAGTGTGCAGCGCTGGACGTTGATACAGCACAGTGTGCAGCACCGGACGTTGATACAGCACAGTGTGCGGCGCCCACGGGAGGTTGTTAGATAATTCGTGTGGTGTGTGCAGACGGCGGCAGTGAGGGCGTCTTGCATCCAGCCAGACTACAGAGCCATCATGAGGGCAGGTGTGAGGTACTCCAGCCAACACCACTGCCAGAGACGGGCAGCACCAGCCACATGATGTGTAACCATAACCTGACATAATATTGTCTCGTGAAGAGTTTCAAGCCATCGAGGCCTGACTGAACAAGACACAACCGAGGCTGAGCAGCAAGGAATATTTAGCGGCCAACTAAGAAGGGGCCACTGGAGGGGTACCGGTTAACCAAGGATTATGAAGAACTTGGAATATTCTCCCGCCATCAAGACTTGACCATACTGATGGGGAAACTGAATTTCTTCACACAATCAAAAATAAATGAATAAATAGAAGACAGACAGCGTGTGCTGAGGCATGATTACTCTCCTCGCTGGCCGATCATTAAACACAACAAAATTTCACTTTGTAATGAGACAAAAGATAATGTTGGATTACTTCAATAACCCATGATATTAACCAAACCAAATCAACTATACAGAGAAAGAATAACGGGTAAAATATTCAATAACTGCGATATCCTAAATACTACACAAGCCTCTACCGTGTTCGCCGTAAAGGAATCTAAAGGAGAATTCATCGCACGTTTCTTGAGTTAAAAGCTTTATAACATTTGTCATTGAGCAAAGTGTGACTAGACAGACACCAAGGTTTAAGTTAGTCAGTCGCTTTAGTACAAGACTAACAGCCAGGCCAGTTTAACATATGACTATTTCTCAGTCCCCTCGTACTCCATACAGCAGTCATTGTGTTATGTGAGCATCAACTGAGCCCACAGTATTCCTGTCAATAACAATTCAAGCAGCGCTTACATAAGGCTAAGAAAATATCGTTACACTAACGCCAGAGTTGTAACTCTACTTAACCAAAGCTGTTTTATGAAAATTGTAAGTGTCACGGCTGGCAAGTACGTGACCGTTTTCTACGAAACTTATAAATCCAGAGAAAACGAGGAAAAGAGCTGACACAGGGTAACTTTTCCAGATAACCAAGCTTAAGATGAACTAAATAATATGTCACTCATTAAGCGTCCGTCTACAAGCGCGTACAGATTTTTTTTTTTTTTCCCAGCAAACACGTAACGTACTTACTTGGAAGAGCATGGTCTATTTTCTGAGATTTCCGCATAATAAAGGATGCACAACAATAAAGATGAAGTCCCCGATTGCTGGTGGTGCTACCCATATCACGTGTGGTACCTCAGTTATATGGAGGCAAACAATACGAAAGTGAAAGATAATAATATCATATACGATGTCTGATTCATGATCTGCGGACCGATGCATGTATCAGTTGCCAGGTTTCCTGTTGTCTGCACGTATGGATTTTTCACGCTTGAATGAAGAAAAGAGTTCTCTTGGCGTCCCTCCACTCTCCTCCCACTTGTTCATAAGGCTAATCCTAGAGAGGGGTTATCGTCTCATCCTTTCCGAAAGATTCAAGTCGCTTTCTCTGTACACATCATCTTATAACGAAAACAGATATCATCTCAAGCAACGCCAAGGCTCGATCAGTTGACAATCTACTTTGGAACAAGGATGGCCTCACTGTGACACCTCACGTCTCTCCTGATTCTCTGGATTTCATACAAATACCTGGCTGGGGGGAGGACTAGGGACTCTGTAATTCATCGATTCGTGATCTGTATGGCGAAATTAAGGATTCTTTGTTATCACCGTAAAAAAGAAAATGTAACCATTATCATACGTTGTGTTACATGTGAGTGCAGAAACGAGTCATATACCACAAAATGACGATTGAACAAGAGAACCTGAGGACTCTGGGGATACGTCATCCCAGCAGGTAAGGCAACGAAGATGTGTTCATATGGCTGTATGGCATCCTGATGGCTATCATACTGGTGACTAATGATGATCATTGACAGGGGAATATTCACATAAATCTGATGTCATTTTATCAGCCAGTCTGTTGTTATCAGCCAGTCTGTTGTTATCAGCCAGTCTGTTGTTATCAGCCAGTATGTTGTTACCGTCGATCTGAATGATAAAGATTTAAGGCGAAACTTTCTTAGTCTTGAGGGACTTGAGTGGCATCCAAAACCTCGATTCTCATAGTTTACATAACCATCATCACATCATGGGGACCCCACACGTGACGCAGCAGCAAGATCATCACTACTGCTGCCCATCCTCGGGGCTGGGAGCCACGTCTGACAGGCGACCTCAGCCTCATACATCCAGGGGAACATCACGAAGTGCCACACAGAACCTCATAACGCGACGTCCTCCCTGATGGCGCTCTACTCGCATTCCAGATGTTCCCACTCGCAATCTTCCCAGGTATCTCTCTTCTGCTCAATAAAGTCCACTGTAGTGAGATTACTAATATAAAGAAATAATAAGAATGATTAAGGAGGAATTATTACACAAACCACCACCTCGGCAATGAGGTTCTCCTTGACACCACCACGACCTCTTCACAAGTACGACCTCTCAGCATCATGACGTTGTAGGCATGATCTTCACAAGTACGACCTCTCAGCATCATGACGTTGCAGGCATGATCTTCAGCTTCCCATCAAGTCCTGCCTGGCACAATGACCTCTTGTAGGATTTCTGGGAGAACAATCTTATTTTCATACGACCTTTTCAACACTTGGATTCCCACGTCACTGTAGTTCTGGCGGCTTCATGACCTCTGTTTGGGAACCATTCTCACCGGTCAGAAACATTAAGTCTCCCACCTACAGACTTTCTAATTATACATTTTCAAAGACACTGAAAACGTCCTTCTGAGGGACTTCGTCATCAGTAATGTCGAGGGTCGTCTCAGTACAGTCCTGAGGCTAACCCATAAGGAGGTTTAGATGAATTCTTGAAGGACACTTCACACTACATGTTGGGAAGCTATTCCTTGACATACTGTAAGTGTGTGTTAGAGACTCGCTCACTTTTCCTGATCTTCACATGAAGCATTTGTTTCATATTCGTACGGACGATCAAGGAAATGTTCTGAGAAGTTCCTTTGTGTTGTTGTTCTAGATTCTAATTACCATTCGCTGATGGTGGCGGACAATGAGTTTCGAGGTGCACGTCCATTTGACTAAAATCAGCACCACATTATCTCGAGGTCAGGCCTCGTCAGTGCACTTACCCTGTCATCACTAATCATCTCTACGTTTTAAAGTCATTCGGTGAAAGGTCATGGTCACGGGGTCATTATATATAAGGCTGGGTCTGGCTGGGGATACCAATCGATTGCCGTCAAGTCTTCAGAGAAGGACTCTCCATACTCTACAACATATACTCTCACACAGGCTCCGCCTCCTGTGCACACATGCTCCCCCTACCCGTGCACACATGCTCCTCCTACCTGTGCACGTCTTGTAAATTGCATGGGGGTTACGTCACCAGACAATCCAAAAAAAGTAAGCAACTGGTCCAGGGGAACAAGACGTGGCGAGACAATAGCAACACAGAACACCAGGTGTAGCAGTCTTGTGGAGAGGGCGGGTGGAAGGTACGACAAGGGTGGTCCTTCCAGCCGTCAGCTCAAGCATGGCCAACACAGCCTCCTACTCCTCCAGGTGACCATCACATACAACAACAAAGACGATACTTCTTGCTGCAATGACATCCTAATCATCAGTGATAATGATTCATTACGTACACAACACGAAGAAAAACATCCTACATGATAGTGGACGAACAACTACAAGAAATCCAGGAGAGGAGACGATTCCTGCTGCCCGCTGAATGACTGGGCCGAACGCTGCCACTCCTGTAAACACGTACCCACTGAATCATTGCTGCAAAGACCTGCACAGAATCTTTCATTACTCACACCAGAGACGACTGTTCCTTAGAAAATGCTGCCCATCCACAAAATTACTGACACAAGAATGGACTGAGATTTACTTAACACATTACATAGCAAGAGAAGCCCAACACGGTGTCTGGCAGCGAACTGCATGCCGGGGGCGGAGCCGCTAACGCACGACACACACACATAAATAAACCAGCTAACGAAATATTGATGGCCTTTGCTCGCAGTAAAAGGTCTTGCAGGCTCAACCTGTGTTAACGGCTGGAACAGCGCTATTCTCTGCATACTACAGACTTAAAACGAAAGATATCACAAGCAACTACAAACACGTACTTACAACACATACTTACACACAGAAATTATGAAAGATCTGGTCACTACGGAAAGAGAGAGAGGGAGAGAGAACACATCCACCCAGTGACACAGCCGACACCCCTACCTCCATCCGCTGTTGTGTTATTCAGAGGATTATCTAATTCGACTTTAGATGAAAAACTTTGCGAGGGCGAGTTAAGACTCTTGTATGTTCTTCCTACACTCAGAAGGTGAAGGCTCTTACGGAGGATTTATGTCTACTATAAGAGTATTTGAAAATGTTACTTTGATTAGTCTTGGACATCTTTCCTATAAACGCCTTTAGATGGACAAAAATAATACAAAATCCATATCTGTGAACTACCATCAACAATGCCTCTCACAAAGTCTTTCAGAAGCTGAGCGTTTAACCTACAAAGTATCATCAAGAAAGAGAGTAACTTTATTTTCCAGCGAGTGAGTCCACATGACCTAATGTAATCCACCTCAGCTGGTCGAACTCCATACTGCTGTCAGCCACAACTGGCTCGCTTGATTGGCCCTCATCCTGGACACCTACACCCTAAGACATAACACACCAAAGATGAGGACGTATATGACAAAATTTCCTTCGTCAAGGTAATTCTGCTATGATTTTCGTCGAGGTGCAATGTTCAGCTTCGACGGCACGAGAAGGTACAATGGTACTGTGAAGTGTATGACAGGAAGTACGTACGTGAAGGTATCATTCGTATTGCTCGACAGTGTATAATTCAAAGCGATCCGTCTCACCAACTCTCACAGTCTAACCTCAAAAGTTAATCCAATTACTGTACTTCGCCGTGTTGGCTCTCGCTCCCCTCTCTATAGACATTACTCCGGTTTTTCTCCCGCAAACAACCTCAGATAACTGACAAAAGTGCACATCCAGGCCATGCGTGTGGTGTAGCACGTGTTTAATCTGACGGTGAGGCAATAAACATGTGCTACTCGACAAGCCTGGTCTTGATGAGGAGTTTCCTCCGTTATCGGAACTTTCGGCTAATCTATATGTGTCAGTTCCATCCGTCCCTCTGTCCACTATACAAACTTGCATAACGTCAAGACCCGCGCCTCCCCTGATACCTTGTGGTTGGTGGCAGTGCTGCCCCGGGCACGCCACCACTCTCCGATCGACCCAAGCCAAATGAGAAGATTTAACGCAAGGAACCTCACTCCTTCCCTGCCTGCTAGTTCCTCATCACAATCCCTCCTCTACTCCTACTTACCTGCTCGCCTCCTATCTCAACCCTCTCCAGCCCCTGCTCGCTAGCCTGCCTGCGGGATGAACGAATGACTGAACGCTGTCATGATGATTCAAATGTTATCATCAATAGTTCCTAGCGGCGGGATGATTTAATTCTAACAGAGGGAATGATCTGTACTCACCTGGGATGCTGTCGGCGGAGGCCCAGGTGTGCAGGGAGTGTGGGAGGGAGCGGGTCAGCCCCTCCATAGAGTCGCTGCCAGAGTCCGTCTCAGAGGAGGCGACGCTGACGCCGGACTTGCTGCGAGGCACACCGCCCGCAGAGGCAAGCCGGCCGCTCCACGCTCCCCATC
This sequence comes from Panulirus ornatus, assembly GCF_036320965.1. NCBI lineage: Eukaryota > Metazoa > Arthropoda > Malacostraca > Decapoda > Palinuridae > Panulirus > Panulirus ornatus. Next base: position 24,370,697 of record NC_092289.1, on the reverse strand, counting down.
TCGACCTCCTTCCTGGGATGTGAAACTTGACCCTCGGACATCGACGGGGCGACCGGATCTTGGAGGCTGGGGAGCTCTCCGGGGTGGGCGAGTCATTAATGTACGGGGAGAGAAGCCCCCCAGGACCCCCTTGCAGGCTCTGGGCACGCTCCATGGCCGCGGCGCTGCGCCGCTTGAACGTCTCCAAGAAGGAGTCGATCTGGCGCTCGATCTCCGAGTGAGGGTAAGAGAAGCTCATCGTTCGGTGTCGCCTGCGGCTCATCCTGCTGACCTGCCTGATGGGTCTGGCGATCGGTGGTGATTTAATGTACGTGGCACACACGAAACTCCGCAGCCTAGAGTCGTCTTTCGTTACTCACTACGTCCACGGAAGTACATGCCTTCCATCACACCGCCAGCCGGGAGTGTATCAACGCCATCTGTTAAAGAGAGATCAAACTATTATACATTTGCCAGATTACTGGAAGTTATCATAACGAAGACGTAATCAACCACACATTCGTAACTCCAGTAGGCCATCTCTCTCACTACATGTATGTCAGGAACGTCTGTTTCTAAGTAATTATAGACCACTACCCTTTCCCTCTTTCTCTCGGTAACAATACATAATATATTGTCGATTTCTTGTGTTATGGATAAACAACATCGCGAAACTTAGCAAAGTATACAGACAGAACAGATAAAAACCAAACATACAAAGAAAAGTAAGCAATATAATATAAAACAGATAAAAACGCTTCAAGAAACAGGAAGTCTATAAAACATTGAAGACATGGCAGAAAGGAGGATAAAGCATATAATGAAGAAAAGAAGAGAAGTATTTAAACAAGTTGACTACACATACCATATGTATCCACAGTTGGCAACAACATATGGACATACACAACCAAACACACGACCAAGTGACAGCAATGAGTCTCCCACTCTGTTGGCAGTGGCAGCATTAAGTAGTGAAACAAAAATAAGAAGAAACAATGCAAGAATGAAGAGTAGACGACGGATCTACTGGAAAATCAAGATAACAAGAGACGTGAGGATGATAACCAAACCAGACGACAGCAGGAGGGAAGGAGAGGCCGCAACGTGGTGAAGTTAGCCGTCTCGCAGGTGACTGGTGCAGCGCGAGATCCAAATGATCTAGGACTTGGTCGAGTCTGAACCTATAAAATTTAGCGAAGAAAACTTTCCATTAACACTCTAAGGCTCAGTAGTAAACCCTCCTCAGGTGAACTTTTGTAAGACTGAATTAAACAGAGAATCCGTTAACAGGAGCAGCTGGGGAAGTCGTCCTTGATAAAGGTAAACATAAGCATGACAGATCACAGGCAACAGAAACGTACACAGGCTACGACCTGATCACCATCGTACATACAAACACTGTATCATGTACTCTGATGTACCTCAATATAGTCCTGGGTTACAGTTACAGAAAATCATCAACTTTATATTACAGTAGCGGTCAGGGATTCCCCCAAGATGATGTAAGGTTAATCCCAGACTAGCTGAAATTAGACTAAGTCACCAAGGACTGTGCTGAAAAATCCTGCAGGTCAAACGATAAGAAATCAACTTCATTTCCAAAGTTAATTATCGATTTAGAAATAAAATTTATTGGATTTAATTATTGTCTTTTGTTATGATTCTTCTCTAACGTCAGGTCTCGCTCCCTAGGTTGGTCCCTGCCTGTGTCTCCTGCAGGTTACTGTCCTCTACCTGATCCTTCTTCCCTCCCACACACACATCGCCCAGCTTATTCATTCACTCAAATATTTCATTTCCTTTCGTCCCTCTTTTAAAAGTTCACTTACATGGTGCAGCTTCATCCAGCTTTATCCTTCCAACCTTCACATTTAAGCCTTTACCTCGTGATCTCAGCTGTAGCTGGCTGGCTTCCCTATCCCCACATATTTACTTACTCATAATATCTCAACATTCCTTCCCTCCTTGACTGCAGTATAATCACCCGGTTCTACCGACACCTTATCGTTTCTCTCAGTGTATCTGACCTCTAACTCCCGCCCTTCTCTTTCCCGTCTGCTACTTTACTGGATCCCTCCTGACCTGCTCCTTCCCCCACCTCCTCTCCATCATCTTGATCTTCCACCTCCTCCCAGCCTTCTCAAGCCTCAGGTGAAATACTTGCGACGTATTGATCACGCCTCCATCATTCGCCGCACCTAGGGAAGCCTCCTTTTTCAAACATTCTTGAGTAAGATGGAGATTTCTTTGACAATGTTGCACAAATTCCACTGGGAAAGTTGACTCATTGTTTATGAATGATAATACGAGGGTGTTTCCCTTGGCAATCATTATGTAGCAGGGTTCCTGTGCTGGGCCTTCCTAGACTGTACACTAACACCCAGGGATTCATGCATCTGCAGATAAAGACGACCCAGTTCTAATATGGTTCTCGTTCTGTTGTGTTGGACAGAGTCACACAGGTTGAAGTGACATGGTAACTGCTTCCAAAAAACAACAACAGGAGGGTAAGTTCAGAAATAAGTTTCTGAACTTGTCACATTACTTAATGTCTCTAACACAAACTCAAGGTGATCATTCTTAGTTTCTGATGATATCCTGGTACGGTACATCTCATTCTGGACTACAGCTCTCTGAGCACACTCATGGTGGCACCTCAGAGGCGGTCACAGCCTGAGACGTGTGGAGGTGTTCCCAACATTCTACGTATCAGAAGAGTTACTCCAGTGAAGCAGACACGATGATACGAGTCATTCAATTATTTTCAATATGATCCACAGACACAGAGACTCCGTGGCTCGGCTCATTACACTTAGGAAGAAGTTCTGTTCCTACATCCTACTCATGTTATCTATTTTCAACCACATTCCAAACTCCCTCACATAAACAGTGTCTCAGGCTCTGGCCTCTCACCCATATCATTTACATTTTACACTCAAAATTTGTGTTGATATTTTTCCTTATATAAGACAGTGAAAACCTGAAGGCATCAGCCAGACAAAATAACAGACGGGGAGGAGAGGGAGAGACAGGATACAACTCAAGGACCGGGCCTTCTCAAGCTAATGCTACCAAGTAAATGTCACACCACCAGCCAACCGTCATCTGACATTAAAGCCGGCCATGTCCACCAGCACCATAGCTGGCCAGGTCCACGAGCACCATAGCTGGCCAGGTCCACCAGCACCATAGCTGGCCAAGTGGGATTATTAAGGCAGAGAGCATCATGTGGACCTCATCGAGGGCTCAACACGCGCCACAAGACACAGTGTGATCCTCTATCACTATGACTGTCTTGAGAAAGATCTGTCGCTTGTCTCAGGCAGGAGACGAGGGATTATACAACCGAATTTCCTACGTCCTTAAGCCGTCTGTAAGTGGTCATCCCTCAGCGAAAGACTGGCAGAAAGGATTTCCTTCCTACAAGGCTCAAGCGTCAGGCAAGAATGGCCGGTGACGAAAGTCAAAGACGTCCGTCATTCGGCTACTGTAGTTTATGAGGCATTCGTGAAATGAGCCTTACATCCCTGGAACACTCAGACGATGTCATCAACACAATAAAAGTCAGTCATTTCTTCCTTGCGTCGAGACGGACCACAATCTCCTGCTGAGAGGGTCTTGAAAAGCTTACTTGCTGAAGTATTTTGTGGTAAATATACTGTGACTTCAGAGTGTCACTGTACATCACATTAATGCCTGGGGATTGATATCCGTTTTCTGTTGTTTTTACATCGGAATGACTACGACGGTGACCAAATGACTTAGTAAATACAGCAAACCATGATTTATTCACGCATGTATCTATACATATACACAGAAGTATGTATCCATACACATATATAAAAATATAAAAAGTTGTATAACTTCACATGAATAAGGAAACTATGTTAGCAGCTGATCGTGTTGGCTGTGACAGAGGACTCATACGACATCCCAGCGTAGCGTACACTACCTCTTCTCAACAGTGTGGCCAACAGAGATATTGGAGTGTCCGCACTTCTCTGCATATTTCAGACCGTCCGTCTCCGCTCCTTCCCGGAGAGGCACCGTAACGTTAGTCGTGGTCATCCTCCACATTACACACGTACGTACGTACATCCACAGTGAGTGAGTGGGGGGGAGGTCGCAAAGGGCAACGTAGGCCTCTTGCTAGGGCGTGGCACTGGGGCGTGTCCTCTGGCTATGAAGAGGAACACTGAAGTCCTGTGGCAGGTGTGGCTACCAGCTTTCTTACTGACACACTCCCTTCAGTGTGTGTGTGTGTGTGTGTGTGTGTGTGTGTAATACCTCAAAAGATTAATAAACATATATATAGTAAAAGCAGTATAACTATATTCATAGTGTAAGCACTATGTACATATGTATAAGTGAAAAGAATGATTAATGAGAACATGTGAGGAAATACACAGGATATCATACAAGTATGTGGTTTTCCATTTCCAATTACCATTGATGTTTTCTGTATTGCCTTACGTATCAAAAGCTTCATAACGAGCTACAGAATAATTACTAACTTCAACAAGGTAACCAAACCCCCAGACGGCAGGAGGAGCGGTGAGCCTCACTTGTTGATCACATTAGCGCAGGTGATCGTGTCGACGGTGGAAACCTTACCAATGCAAGTTTAATTGGGATGTTCGAGTTTTGTTGTGGTCAAGTTCGTCTGATGGTGACCGATGAAGCTGGTACCAGCACGAGCAGGAAGAATCGTAGCGGGAGGGTGGAGAGGGAGAAAGAGAAGAGGAGTCAGAGGAAAGTCAGATCATGAGGAATATGAAGAGAGGGCGAAGAGAAGGAAGAAGATGGAGAGAAATGGGAATCACGGAGTAGATGGAGAAGTGGTGGTGCTACAGAGCAACACACAACACAATACACCCGCACGTCAAGCCATCTTCGATGTCTTGTGTCTGAGGTATGAGGTATGAGGCACAGGTCAAGGGTCAGGTGAGGTTATGCTATTGTCATCTGTTTACCGTAGGTGGAAACCAATATTTTTCTCTCTGTATCACACTATAAGACCACCACATAATAAGACTACCACACCATAATGCCACCACACTATAAGACCACCACACCATAAGACCACCAAACCATAAGACCATCACACCATAAGATTACAGTGACATAAGGAGAGACCGTAGGGACAAAGGTAAGGGGTGACAGGGGAACCTTAGAGGCAGGGGAAGGGTTAACATAAGGAGGAATTCAAGGTTCATGAGTCATAATATCGTCAGCGTTGCTAAAGTATCGCGTGACACATTCTCACAACAGTATTGACAATGTTCTCTAAGGTGTGGACGAGTGTGTTGCCATGGGTCCTCCCTCGTGTTTACCACGAGATCTCACACGTAGGACGAAGGCTACATCTTCTATAGGCGGCCCATGTGATATGCACATCCACTTATTGACTAAGTGTACAGTGGTACTGTCCATGAGTCACGCCCAGGGTTGGGACGCAGGGGCTCGAATCCTGGTCGGCCCACAGACAAGGAACATACGATATATACGAGTGAGCAACACCAGTGTAAAACCCTCTCCCCGTCACGCACAAACAGTAATGACTAACACAAAAATCGACAGACAAACTAACACTCACAGACAGACAGACAGACGCAGGAAGATCCATAAAGACATACACACGTACAAACCAGCATACAGACACAGACTTGGCCCCTGCCTCAGTCCTGGGTTATTGCCAATATCACATCTCGGACCCTACCAGTTTTACACTCCTGCTCAATCTCCTCTTGCCATTTACCTCTAACTTCTCAGCTATCCTGAAAGAATCAAAATGAAAGTCATGCTGAAATAATGATTGTCATACTGAAATACATTGATAGTTATACCTGAAACACTTGTCTTATAACTGACTACTGTTCACTTTGCACTTTCTCCTATGTGTGCATACATGCCATTATTGGTTGGCCGTCATTATATAATGTGAAAAGAAGTGCATAACTGTGAGTACAGGATATCTGAAGGTATAGAATGGATCGTAGAGGGAGACACACGTCACATCAAGACATCAGACCCAATTGCAAATCTTACCACTGACCTGGAGCCCAACACAGAATATGAAAGGCAAATATTTTCCCGGGAAGGTTCAACATACTGGCACGTGACATCAGGCCCTGACCACCTGACTCCAGTAATGACTGGCCAATGTTGCTACGAGTGAAAATCTCCAATATGGCTCACACGGAGGACTCGTAACTATCCTCCCAAAAACTAAGCACACTCACAAAAGTGCCTTATGAGTGCGGCCCATGTATCCGATTAGACATTATGCTCCCTGCATACCCAATAAGTATACCAAAAATGCCGTGTGTGTGCATCATGTTAGTAATCAGTAAATATGCCCTCTGAGTGGCTGATACACGAAACGAGAGGATATGTGCAGTCAGTAATATATTTACGTATCATTACTGTATATAACTTCACAAGTATGATCATTATGTATCTACTTATCAATAAATAGTTGTTTTGAAGTGACTCTGGGTGAGTTCCAGCCTTCATTTCAAACGCAGGTGAACATAATCAACGGCGGAAATATATACGACAAAAACACTCGTAAGTGAAACAGTGATGCTGAAATCGTCACGTTTCTCTATTGAGAAAACGTATGGTCCACCTGAGTGAGGAGATGTGATGCAGCCACAGGTTGTGGTCGACTCCAGCCTACCACGAGCAGCGACCCTGAAACCTACCAGGCCAGACATAAGAACACGTAACCTGGAACTAAACACAAAATTGACTACAAGATCTCCGGGCTGACCAGAGGAGCTCCACCCCTGCAGACTGCAGGAGCTTCAGCCACAAGCCTGGAGGCTACCATGGTTTCATCTCCTCCGCATCCGACTGGCTTTACCGCAGATACCGGACCTGGAGATGAGCCGAGGAATCTTTTCCTGACGGTGTGACAAGAGGCCTGATTGTGGCTGGCCGTGGCGAGGAGTGGCAAGCGAGAGAATCTCTCACGCCGAGGCCTTGATTAGTGGCTGACGGCGGCCGGGTCATGCGGGTATTGAACAGTGGCAATCTAGGCGGCGTCAGGGAGCCCAGGGGAGGACCTATTGGGTCGCAATGCGCACCCCCACTGTTCCTGCTGCGGATCTGCCATCATCCTTAGCGGATCACCAGCTGAGCCTCTCGAGGAGGGAAAGCCTCTTGGAGGGCACCGGATCCACTGGAAGACGAGCGAGCGAGACATTCGTGCGTGCGACGGTGTGCGTTCACCCGCCCAGCATCATAAGCACTGACGCCCTACCGGGAATACTCCACCATGTATACCGTGTACCTCTCCTTCTGTTAGAGTACTATACTGCGTAATTTTGCCTCCTGCTGGGGTACTCTACTGTATGCACCGCTACCTTGTGTACCGCCCCTCCTAATGGGGTTCTCTAGCGCGTGTGTACCACTGCTCTGTGTAATTCCTCTCCCGTGGGAATACTCTACTGGTGTACTGTCTGCCTTCTCTCCTACTCTGATATTCTTCTGTGTGAACCACTATCCTATGTGTAGCCTTTTCTGTTATGGTACAATGCTGCCGTAGTCTCCCAGCACCTCATACTCCAAGTCATCACCACATACACCCAGGTAACCACAGGACCAGCTCCATAACAATCTCACTTTGTCAGAAATACAACCACTCACAATACAAAGATTCAGTTCAACCTCTTCACCTCCCTGAGGGGTGGATGGGGACAAGCCTGGGGCAACGTAAGTCTCCCATCCCTATACTTGGTCCTCTGCTACAAAAGGCGACCTGATTCTTCAGAAGCCTAGACTTGATCCTTCTGGGGTCCATAGGTTAATGTTTTTCAAACAGGTGTTCAGTGTTTTCTTATACTTCAGTTGATACCATTTCCGTAATTTCTTACAGAATCTTCGTCATCGTGATCTGTCGTATTTCATAATCTCTTCGTCCCATCCACCTATCTATTTTTAAATTTACTTTTTCATTAAAGTATCAGGCATGACAAGAAAAGACGTACTAATCAAAAGTGAAGAACAGATGAGAAACATGACAGAAGAACGGGACAGAACCGTAATAAAACCATAAACGCAGCTCCAAGATAAAATCTAACCCGTTATCAGAGTGAGAGAGGAATGTGTGGGAAGAGGAAGGATCAGATGTGGTCAGAGAGAGTGTGACCCGCGGGGCCACTACTGGTAAGGCTGGAATCACCACACGGCAGCAGGGCATAGTGGTGAGGTAGATGGGAAGAGGGAGGTAGGGCGAGTGGTGCTTCATATGGCATTACAGGAAGGGGTGGTGCCCGTTGATGTCATATTCAGGAAAGCTGTAACTCACTAAAGTAAATAATGAGTCATTAAGGCAGGTAATGCCTCAAGAAGGTCCGGAATGTACCATTAAGATGAACATAATTTCTTACTAATGTAAGAGACGCTGAAATGAGTTCGTCTTTCCCCGGGTTAGCAGTGTTCCCTCAGGCCAGATAACGCCTCCCCGGAGTGATCGTCCAGCCCGCTCACGTCGCGGGTGAAATGATCAAACAAATTGAGATTGAGGAGACACAGGATAAGATGGCTGACTGATCAAAAGTGATTGACGAGAAACAGATGAAACAGAGTGGAGGATAACAAGATAAAGAAACATGGTAAAGAAAGATGGATCGAAGAATATTGATAAAACGTTGAAATATACGTAGAAGATGGTTAGCGGTGGGGAGAGAAAAGAAGAAACAGGCAGTATGATAAGGTGAATGTGCCTTTAGATTCGATACCGGAACAGTAAATAACAAATCGAGTATATGGAAGGTCAACGGACCTGAGGAGACTACATCAAAGTAAAAGGAAAGTCAAGAAAAATGTACCAAGTGATTACTTATCTACGTGGGTGACAGTCCTCTCCAGTAACTGGTGGAGACTTCAGTAAGACATAGGAACAGTAGGCAGGTGACGCACGTGTGGACACTACAAGGTTGGCTGGGGATCCGCCAGAGGTCCAGAGTGCATTCATTACATGCGCCATGAGCTCTGCAGCTGGACTTACCAACTAGAGACGTTTGATGTTAACTATAGGCTGGGGAAATCCTCCACTCACCCAGATATAGTGAAAAAATCATCCTCTTACGTGTGAAAATTATCGTTAAATGTTTCCAAGTAATAATTACCCATAAAAGCCAGGGAGTAGCTGCAACCTGGTCAACTAACACTTCTTGTTTGCTACACTACAGACAGTACAGCAACGTACATTAATCTTGCAAACTTTACCTTGTAAATCACTTTTCTTTTCCAAACTTTCTGACGGCGTGTGAGCATTTTCTCGGCATCTTCAGTTAAGCTGCGCCTGCGATGTTTGTATGTGTGTCATGTGTAGGTACGCACGTTCATATGTATGTCTGCTTGCGTGCTTTGTAAGCGGTAGTAACACACGGGGTGGAGGTAACTGAGCGATTCCCAACACGCGACGCTTGGAGGAGAAATAAACCTCACAAAACGGACAATAACCAGGGGAGTGTGTGTGAAGCTTGAACCTGAGGAACTCTACAGGAATCACGAAGGAGCCAGATCTCCCAGCTCCCTGTGCCCACCATCAGCGTGTACAGCAGGTGGGTGGACGTCTACGTACAGTAACATGGTAATTGTTCCTCATACCTGTAATATCTGAACTGTGTCAATGCCGCGCCACACGACGTTAGATCAACTTCTAACATTGGGAAAATAATGCATGGGATACGCTGTTTGTACACAAGAAACTCTATTATAACGTGTAATTGAGGGAGAATATTTTCCGCTGGAGTCTGGGTTGGAGTATAATAGTGTGTGTATTCAGACAACAGTAGCGCTACCGCTGTTTGACATGCACCACACATGGAGCCACCTGCAGCCACCAACAGTTTAGTTTCCATTTTGAATATTTCTCTTACGGATGAAAAGATAGGAGTTGGGAGGGGGAGGGGGGAGGGGGTCTGGAGCACACTTTTCTTGTTTTCTAAAATTCCTGCAAGAATGACTGAGGTCTGAGCAATGAGGCGTCTGGATCCACGTGAGCGTTTGATCCAATATACAACCTGAGTTGTGACAGTTCAGCCTACGTCTCCCTATTAGGTAAAGAAAGTTACTTTCTATCATTCTTTATATTTCTAACAAACACTTAACTTCTTTTATGAGAAGGCGAGACAACTGCATTATGAGAGACACTAAAATACATCTGAACACAAACTTCACGAAGGGTAAATACTGGTACTACAGCATAAATACACAAACATACATACATTTACAACCTGACACACCATTACAAGTAAATATAAATTAAAGCCTTCACCACACACACACACACACACACACACACACTAAACAAAATGATAATAAACCATTACATGCTAACTGTTGTAACCATCTACACAGAGAGTGGAGCCCCGAGCCTGATCACGTACAAAACCTGTGTACAACTTGTAGGTTGTTAATATTTCCTCATGTCATTACACTCATCTGGGAAACGTCTCAAGGAGTGATGTAAGGGCCCACAGCCACAGTTTTTTATCCTAAATTAAAAAAGTAGACCAAGTTGGCGGAAGAGAAGGATCAAGTTTTGCTTATACGATGTCATTTGTGTCACAGATGAGTTTCATACGTCCTTATTGACACCTGTGCTGTGAGCCACCGTACAAGCCAGTATGTAATCACACAGGAGGAAGTGTCACACATCACGACTAAATATTTAATGATTCACAACGTATTTAGTCATGACTGGAAAGAAATACAATAAATGCGAACCCAAATGGTCGAATGAATCATGACTTACGACACTACGATATCATGTGGAAAACGAAATTATGTTCTACGATAACATGCATGCGGTCATCTCCCTCCCACGTCTCATACCAATAAGTTTCCCTGGCGTGGTGATGGCCTCTGAATCATGCTAGCTGGTTACACTCCCAAGAATCAAAACCCCTGATCCTGGTACGGAGGAAATATACCAGCTGACGCTACTGAGGATCGTCAAAGGTTGGTTAAGTAAACACAGGAAACTCCGACTGGTTTGTTACTTTCATGAGAAACGGAACATTAGTAAAGGATGTCTACTTCATCAAGAATAAAAGGACAGAACGAACTCGTTGTCTGCAACGTAGACGTCAAAGTTCGAATCCATACCAGTGCGTCTGATCTTGACCACAGCATCAGCACCACTCTGCCCGACTGGTGGACGTGCTAACACTTACTCCGGGATCATCACACTGCCTCCATGTAGCATACAGCCAGGCTGTGCGGCAGACAGCCTGGACCTGCGACAGGAAGTCAATCTTCAAGCCAGAAAGCTGGGCGGTAGTGTGGAGGGTAGCTGTGTTCGGCCAACCCTCTCACCATGAAGGGACTCACACGTTAACTTCTCATCATGGAGAGAGCGGGAGGAAGCGGCCACTTACCCACGCCTCTCTCCCCCAAACTCCGCCTCAGATTTGCTTTACAACAGCATCTCTAAAACCGTGAGGCCGAGTTTCCTGTGGGTAATGACTCGCTATTTTTCTTTTTTGTCGGATACAAGTTGTGCTATATCTTATACCGGTAGGGACAGACACAGTATATGTACGTGTCTACGTAGAGTTACATACATGTTTATGTTTATATGTAAGTGAGCTATATATATAAGCGAGCCATTAACGTTAGTGAGCCATATATGTAAGCGAGCTACATATGTAAGCCAGTTATTTATGTGAGTGATATATGTATGAATGTATGACAAAGTAAACGGGTATATATGTACGTCTGTCTCCTTGCATCCGGGGCTTAAAACATCGCCTTTAAATTATTTCAACATCAATTGGTAGTGAAGCTATTGTGAAGTGGAGGAAAAATGTTTATTCATAACAGTGATGGACGCCATTACTGTGACAGACTTATGAAAGACACGCTAACTCCACACATCGTCACAAACCGTGTCTGATATTATCCTTACAATATCAAGATTAAATCGTAAAACATCGTAAAAATCTTCAAAAGTTTTTGATGTTCAGCAATTGTATTCATTTTAGGTTCACTTGCTTTCATCATCATATTCTTTTTTTACTTACAGAAACTTGATTAGCAGATGTTCACCACAACGCAAATACCTCCATAATCAACAAGATATCTATATATTATAAAACAGACTCTATTTTGTAAACATGAGGGAAGACGTAACTATCATATTTGCACAAATAATTTCCCGCAAAACTAACTGCAGATTAAATGGATTCTCAATAACATTTAAAAAGCCTCGGCTTAAGTATTGTATGTTAGTGTGGAGTGTTGCGCTATATCTCATTACCATTGGTTCCAGACACAATGAAAAGCTTTACATATTTGTGGTTGCCTCACATCTTATCCACTCATCTAACCATGAAAACATTCAACTTGACAAATGTACAAGAAGCAAGTTTCACGATAACTTGCATTACACACACACTAAAATATTGAGAAACGATCCCATACAAATTTGAGATACAGTTCCTTGTTCGGACCAGATGCATCTTTATCAGTTACTGGAGGAATACAGCAGCACACAGACGTGACCACGTCAGGCCTGAGTCAGGTGTGACTACGTATGCTGACAACATGTGAGTGTTGCAACTGTGTTCTGGTGCGAGGCTGCGGAGGATTGGGCACCGGTGATAAGTAGTGAGTAATGGGGAATGGGTGCACTTTGAGTGGGTGGGCAGTAGAGCGTGGGAGTGGGTACTGGGACGTGGAAGTGGGTACTGGGACGTGGGAGTGGGTACTGGGACGTGGGAGTGGGTACTGGGACGTGGGAGTGGGTACTATAAACTATGTATGATGATGCTATACCAATTTTTCATTTAGGTTACCACAAACCAAATAATAATGCTATGTTTATTGTGACTTTCTTTTTCTTTAACTGTAGCCGTGGGTCACAGTGAGGGTGCCAGTAGGTCTGACCTACCCTGGACATCGCTGTGCAACACGTCTACGGGCGCCTGAAATAATGTTTTAATAACCAAAGTTTTGCAAAATGAAAACCAGCCATGTTTCAGTGCCTTATACGTACTGTACATTATTGTTACCTTTAAAGAATATACAAAATAACCGGTCAAATTCTACGACCTTACTTTTATATAAAGAAATAACAGAATATTCTACAAAAGTTATTAGCATTCTTTTGTTACAATATTATAATATACAAAACGAAAACTCTAGATCAGTAGGCAATCGTGTTTACTATCTTATATTTCAGATACAAAACAATCAGTGAAGTCTGCGGTCCTGGCCAGCCGTGGTTCACTACCTCCAATATATACACAAAATACGAACAAGTCTACGGAGGTTGGCAGCCGCCACCCGTGACCCCCTGCTATACATACTGACGTTGAACCAAGATTATATTTCTGAACATAATATTTTCTCAGTCTAATCTGCCATAAACAGTGGGAGTAAAAGTATGAGTTTACAGACTGGATGTATACACGTGTACCAGGATGATTACATAGCGTAATTATATGGTGTTGATATAGAGGTATGGCACCACTGATCATACCAGGCTGGAGATTTGAATGTGGTGTGCAGGACAGGATACACACACGACACATGCTACACACACGCAGGTAAAACCTACGTTACTGCGGTTTGCCGCAAGTGTCCTGGTGTGGATGTCTGGACCAAAGTAAATAGATGAGGGTATACAGGAATGTGTCCACTGGTACATCTGTAAGGTCGTGAGTGTCTCTGGCCTGGAAACAGTGTCAGCATCACACACTCTAACAGTTCTACAATAACACCTTCCCTGAACACAATATAATGATGGCAGGGGTGATAAAGAACTAATCCAAGCATGAAGAACATTCTATAACCTAATTATAATACAGAACAATGCTAGTGAATCTTTGCATGAAAAAAGTAGCTACCGTTACCATCGGTGAGTGTAGGCAGAGCAATACAGAGTAACACCAAATACTGTAATATGTAAGATTCAGTAAGAGAGAAAGCATAGGTCAATAAACCAAGTGAACGTACGAAGGAGACAATACAATGTGTTCAAACAAGGAGCAGCTGAGGGCAGAAGCCTCATGGTGGACGGCGACCTCAATGGTCAACTGAGACACACAGACCTGACGGCCAGGTGAGGTAGGCGCACCCCTCACCTGGCGCTCACATACAAGCTGCTTGATGATGTACGTTACCTATTCATTAGGCACCCAGCATCAGCAGCCAGGTGAGGTAGATACCCTAGTAACAGGTGAGTACTGTCAGACATACTGACATGAAATGACAAAAAAATTTGGTATTACAGCAACAGACGATACGAAGACGAGAACAGGTAACAGGACCTGATGATACAACAGATCGTACAGGCAAGGCAAGAGTAATTGATAGTTGGGATGAGATAGCAAAAGCACACATCAGCTACAGACAACAACGAGCAGCAATAACATCTAACAATAAGATATATCACATGGTTATACAATTGTAGATAACACTGATATACGTCACACAGATGACAAGCGGTTGTAACATTACCACACGTCACAGAGGGCTGGCACTACGCTCCATAACGTCTGCTAGAAATCCGTCAGCCAACTCAGGTTCCAGAGTATCCCACACTGTGTGCCAGTTCCCGCGTCATCCGCCTCTCACAGCCACTTTTCGTCACTCCAGAATTCAGAGACATTCCTTTATAATGGCCTTTACAAGTTATCATGCCGGACTGGGCGAGGCCTGACAGGGTCACGTCTGCCTCTCCTCCCACGCTCCTCCTCTCCACGCTCACCACTCCCTCTACGCTTATCATCACTTCACACTAACCCCTCCCAACACGTTCACCTCTCCCCTCAGGCTCAACCTCCTTCCTTTTCTCTACACTCACCCGTCCCCAGGCTCATCTCTCCTTCCACATTCACTCAACACTACACTTTACCCTGCCTCTACCCTCATCCTTCCATCCACGCTTATCTCTGCTTTCTTATTCCTCCTGTGTCTACACTCATTCCCCTGTGTATACCTCCCCCCCATGCTCTTCTCATCTCATCCCTTGCTCAGCCTCTCAGTACTCCCACCTCACCACAACTCCCATCACGCCACCAACATCCGTCCATACCAGTCTGTCTGACCGTCTCTGGTGACTGCAGTGGTCCCCAGGCCATCCCCTCGCCAGACCCTGCGGGTCCTGCCCTCCGCTGCATAACCCCACAACCATTATCATGCACAGCACCACCACCACAGCCTCGCTTCCCTCCTCATTCACCGCCACCAAGACCCTCACGATCATTGCTTGTCTCTCCTTCCCCTCCGCTCTAATGCTTGCAGCTACAGCCATCACCATCATGCACTTGGACATGCAATGTGTTTGGCTCTCGTCCCCGTGTCTGATGCAAACCACTACAACATAAGCAGGCACAGGGCCATGCACTCCCCTACCTAGAACCATGATGCCACAACAGATATAATAACCACAGGTGTCCTGCACCAACTCTGTCACGACCTCAATTTATCAGGAAACATTGTGAAAATCATTTCATTTACATATATAGCATCCAACACCATGATATAGTACCCATCACCATATATATAGTATCCACCACCATAATATACAGTATCCGTCCCTACACTATACTGTATTCATCAACAGAATATATTGTATCTGTCCCCATAATGTATTGTATCGAGCAACACAATATATTGCATGAGTTCCTGCACTGTACTGTACCCGTTACTGCAATATATTGAGTCATTCTCACAATGGTAAAATATTTAGTGTTTACTAGTCGTTGCAGCGTTCAGGTTAATCAATATGCTAGAGATCAGTACATTATAAGCAATATTATGTTGATCTACCTGGAAAAAAGAAAAAGGTAAGTGAGATGAATTAGAAAATAAGTTGAGAGTATACAAATGATACAGTATTAATAACCTTCCCTTACACTTCTGGTTAGGTTTGTTCACCGGCAGGTTGTGGAGTTTAACATACCAACTGATCGATACGAAAGCCAATCACAACAGAATTAAGACAAAGTATATAACGCTACGCAGCAGCTGGAGAGAGAGAGAGAGAGAGAGAGGAGGGGAGGTCTATGCATAAAACCCAAACGTACACACATAATGAGATGCGCGTAATATATCATAAACCTAACATATAAATGAAGCATACATGGCTCGAATGCACAAGAGATAATTACGATATGACAGATGAAGGTATAAGGTAGCAAAGTGTATACAAATCAGTTAAGGATGTGATGTGGTCGTCATGGAACACATCAACAATCAGGGTCCTGGACCTCTCCTCCATTCTTACATTCGTGACATTCACATGTTGCCGGTAGTGATCGCCAACAGTAATTTTCATCTGAAGATACAAACTTTGAACCATACAAAAAGAAACACATACATCAATCCCCGGTCGCCTAACAGCCACAAACTCTCAACATCAACACAACGAAACCAAAATTCTTCCAATGCAATCCACCCCAAAATGTTTGGCACTTAATCTTTTGTGACAGACTAGACCTCTCTCACCCACACCAGCCGCAAACCCTATACAGAAATAAAAATATCACCTCTGTCTTTTACTACAGCAACTTATACGGACAAATACCCCAGCCCTACACATACAAAACTGACACATGTTCACATTATAAAGACTCGACAGGATTAAGCAGCTCCCCCTCCCTCTCAACAGCTCCACTGTACCTGACACACATCCATCTGACACTACCTCCTCCATGTGAACACGTGTTTACGTGTCACGCGGACATCATCCATCTCTCATCCACCTATTCAATGTATCAAAAGACCTTCCAGCCCAAGATACACTTTCCCCACCGAAGACACACATGACAACTGTTTATATTAAGATTATAAGTTTTGGCCACTGTTGTGTTACTATCTCAGAAACATGAGGACGTAATGTTAAAACTACGAGACGTATGACTGATGTGAATGTGTTGGCCATAGTCTATGATAAATTGTCATCCTCTGCCCGTCATTCCCTCATATTTTCGTCTCTTCTGTTTCAGTCAGTTCTTCGGTTTACTTAACTGTTCATCACATTTACTCAAAGAAGAGGTAACTCTTCATCATATTTACACAATGAACAAATAGTTGTTCATCACATCCACACAAAGAACAGGGAGAGACGAGTTTTGAACATGACATGGTGTTAGCGCTTGCCTTCAGATTCATCCGTATATATTTCAACCGGATACAGATCTATATCCAACTTTCCGGATCATTTACGGATACTGTGTAGGGCTGGTAACCAACCCTCCACACACAGTTAAGCTAGCAACCCTCTTCTCCAGGGTTACCAACTGGAACACTGCACTCCCGTTCCCTTAATTGAAAATGCATTGAATCTAATTTTAACTTCAAGAGGGTTTAAAAGCGTTGGTGTATAGCACTTCCGCTTGCCAAATGCAGTTGCTTTAGGTCTGGACTACGGCGGGGAACACTTCCATCTTTGAGTTATGTCGACTTAAGAGAAAACAGGAAAATACTTTGATATCTATCTATTTCTGTTGTACGACTGTGTTGTTACTACCGTGACGACGCCCATAGCATGTGTCACTGGTGGATGGTAATGGATGAGTAGATGATATCTTGAGTTTATCTTCCCATCTAAATTCAGCTTTCCATTTTCAGACGTGGTATTAAGCCTACGAAAGTGTATTAGACGTACACAGAATATTACCGTCTCACTTATGCGATGTTCGATACTCCGATACATTTACTAACATTAAAACGAACTTAATTTTCTTATAAGCCATTACCAACCAGTCATGACATAAATGTGTCAAAACAGTACAAACTTTGAAAGATGTGAATGAAAATCCGATGCCAAAATAGTTCCAAAGAACAACAAATTCGATTTCGTTGATTAGAACGAAATGTGATCTTAGTGCAGGGAAGGAGCGAGGGTAGAGGAGCGGCGGCACGAGGTGAGGACCAGGGAAAGTGTGTTCAAGTGTGAGCAGAGAGTGCGTCAGCAGGGGCGTGACCAGAATGTGTGAGTTGGGCTTGACCAAGGAGTCGTCATTAAGATATGAGAGGATGAGTGACTAATTCATAAGGGATAAGTAACTTAATTATAAGGGATGAGTGACGACTATATTATAAGGGACTTGGACGTGAAAACGGAGTGAGGCAGGGTGTGTGACAAGGGAGAGTGTGGCTAAGTATAGGACGAGGAGGAGGAGGAGGGGACGTGGTTAAGTAGAGTAGGGATGGAGAGGACGCTTGACTGCGGTTTCAAAATTATTCATGTGTCACTTTCGTTGATGTTTTTATGTCTCCAAAGCCACTGTCAAACGTTTTCATTTCAGGAGAATATCAATTTTCAGACCTGATACTGTAGCGTATAATCATCTCCTTCAGATCAATTCTACTGGCTGAGCCCACCGGCGTTAGTGTGACAACTGACATAAGCAAAGTACTGCATGAGGACGAGCGTGTAACATGATGCTGAAGGATCACAATTTCCTCAACACCGGAGGCTTTACACTCTCCCCAGACCTCAGGCAGGAGGTTGCTCATTTCCTTAGCCATTAAGGGATGAGGAACTCAGTATCGCCACATCTGAAGCTTAGGGACACCTGAGCTTCCCTGGCTCTCCTATGAGGAATCTCTCGGTGAACCGATGAAGGAAGGGGACAACGCTGGGGCAGACGGGTAGAAGGAGAGATTAGGAGGTAGAGAGGGATCCGGGGAGAAGATGAGTAACACGACGCAGGCTGATGGAGAGAGCCTGGGAAAGACGGGGGAGAGGGATACAGGATCATGGAAGGGAAGAGAGGAGAGTGGTGGGAGAGTGGAGGAGTAAAGATCATGGAAGGGAAGGAGGAGATAGCAAGTGGTGAGATGGGAGGAGTGCGAGAGCAGGGAAGACCAGGAAAGGTAGGGAAAGGTGGCTCGGAAGTGCAGGAGAGTCCCGGACGGAGGGAGGGGGAATGAGGTGGTAGGGGAAGGGTTGGGGAGGGGGAGTGAATGTCTTTATTACTGGTGGCAGTGTCTGCTCAGGCAAGTGTCCTGGTCTACCTTGGCCAGTTCTTGGGGCTTGATTCCCTGACTCTCTGAGAGGCTGCTCCCTGGTGTCTGCCTGTCTATCTGTCCGTCTGAGTGTATCTTCCCCGTCTATCTGTTTCACGAAGAATGTCTATCTGCTTGTCTATGTGTCTGCAACATACATGTCAGTCTATTTTGTTTGCTTTCCGTATTTTTCCGAACAGTTCTTACAAAGTTTCTCGCTTGTGTGTCCCTGAATGTTGGCGGCACACATCAGCCCAAGTGTCTGGCTCGTAACTTGATCTTCCTCAGCAAGTTGAGCCGTGCTCACTGTGGCCTCGCCACCTGCTACTACTGTGTTGTAAGGAAGGACGGAGGGTAGTGCTTACTGACACACACGATCTCTCATATACAGACATACACAAATACGTACATATTCCTTATGTATACAAACACGTAAAAAATACACACACACACACACACACACACACACACACACACAATGATATAGCTCCCCCCCCCCCCCCTTCACTCCTGTCTTTCCCTGCTCCAGCAGGTTTGCATGACTCATCCATGGTGTCTGGCTTAGGGAAAGCCGGCTTGGTGACGCACCGCCTGGCGACTCTGACGGAGGAGAGGCTGGAGGGGGTATGGTTGGGAGGGGGGGGGGGGGGTGTCCTCCAGAGTCTGGGGGTGTGGGTGGTTTGGCAGTGTGTGGTTGGTGGGGAAGTTGACATGACTGAGTGAAAGCGTGGTTGGATGAATGTGTCCTGGTTGTGTGGGTGAGTGACGACATGGGTGTGAGGGAGGAGCTGTTCATAATATATACGGTCAACAAAGTGGTAATATGTCGAGAGAATATAAGGCAGATATGTCACCAAACATATACTTACACAAAAAGAATCAAATATAATCGAGATAAACTGTATAATGGCCAGGTAAATATATGAGTCATCCAACAATGTGATCATCCGGTTTATTGATACGTTCATGTGAGTGACATGAGGCGGTATGTGAGGCTGAGGTACCAGGTGTCACAAGTGTAGTAAGGAATGCCCTCATACTGGGTTGTGGGCGTGTGTGTGTGAGTTGGTACAACGTACGTCAAACATTGGGACGGAGGTAAGTACACTCACGTGGCAAGGACAGCAGGTTATGTAGGCGGTGTAAAAGCCAGGGGATGTGTGGCTCAGGAAACCCTGTACTGGACGGAGGCCGGAAACTATGTAAGTAATAACTAGACTACCACAGTGACGTCATGAACGATCGTTGACGATTGTTTACATAGGTAACCAAAGTACGTTGGGCTACTCGTGCCTGGAGGAAGGGTCGGCCTCAACGCTGTCCACCTGAACAAACCATCACCTGTGCCAGCCCTGACCACCTCACCCCAGGGGAACAACACCGATATTCCCACAGGTACAGTACAAGCCTTTGCCTCGTTTTCTGTCACTATAATTTTATGGAATTGGTAAAGGGTTAGCGGGGTAGGGGAGGGGGGGGGGCATCCCTGGGATTCAGTGCCTAACTTAAAATCAATACCGCCAGAAAATTGCTTATCGGATACCTCCACGACACGGTGTGTGTATATATATATATATATATATATATATATATATATATATATCCCTGGGGATATATATATCCCCAGGAACAGAGAAGGGGGCCAGGTGAGGGTATTCCCTCAAAGGCCCAGTCCTGTGTTCTTAACGCTACCTCGCTAACGCTGGAAATGGCGAATAGTTTGAAAAAAAAGAAATATATATATATAAAGTGTTGCACTGGATATACTAGTCAGTTATAACCTATTAACAACAGTAGATGATGCTTCCATGGACAGGTGGACAATTCTTCATGTACAATGGTTTACATGTACAATGGTTTACATGTACAATGGTTTACATGTACAATGGTTTACATGTCACAAACGTAACTGAGTCAAACATTGAAGCACTACGCGTCGACCCTCAGGGACGCTGGTCTGGTCACAGCAGACATCAGTCGTACCATCCAGGTCAGGAGTCGTGACGTCATGTTCAATGGTCGTACCGTCGTGTGGCAGAGGTCATCATACGGTCACCCTGCCTTACCACATAATGATCTAATTACCAGACATGTCAGCCATCTTCAGACAACGTTCTCTGGCTAACAACAGTGCTGGGTTATAGTCAGCCAGGCTCCGGCAGGGTTACCACAAGTGTTAACCCAGCAGACTCAGGCACGCCCGGGAAACACTCAACAAAACCCCAATAACTGGCATGGAGGCTCCCTCCCCCACAACACTGGCCTCTCCATCCGGTCCTCAGCAGGCGCCCCACACAGGCCAATATCATTTCCTGGGCCACAAACGTCGCGCACATCTACCCCAGCCAGACCTTGCCTCACACTCAGCCTCGGGATCAGGCACACTCACCAAACTTTAGAAACTTCTCGTAGTTCAGCTTTTGTATATATAATGATTCCAGTAGAAATGTTCATGCTGCCGGACTTCACTATCTCTCAACAGTTTGGTAAATAGTTAACAAAGATTACACACACACACACACACACACACACACACACACATACATACATACACATTCACCACACAAACACACACACATACACACACACACACACACACACACACACACACGCACAGAGAAAAACACAATGAAAAACTGTAAGTGGTGTTAGTATACAAAACCTTACATAGTAGCTTGACAATAAAGAGCATACCAGACAAGAGGCCTACGAATTTAAGACTCCATCCCCGTAGCAGAGAAACAGGTAATTACAATTAGGTAATTACATGCACACGTAAACACAAACAATGGTCTAGGCAGTTTGTGGACCATTTGGCCAACTCTATCCTCATTTACAACAAATAAAAACCGGTTTCATTCAGCTCGATATAAAAATGAATTCACAAAAAATACGAAAAATTAATTGGTTGAACATAATTTCCCTGAGCTCTGGCCTGGACAATAAGTCATGATAATGATAATATGACAAAAACTTGCGTTTTTCTACTATTCTAAATAATCAAAGTCATATATGTTGTGAAAGTCTTAATAAGACTTTCTAAAAATACAATGGCTGATATTGTAGATGTATTTTAAACAAAGATTTATCTTCTGCAATCAATAATGTTCTATTTTTGCTGATATGTTATATCTGATATGTCCTGTATGTTATATTTGATATGTCATGTATATCATATCTGATATACCCTGTATGTTATCTCTGATATACCCTGTATATTATATCTGCTATGTCCTGCATGTAATATGTCCTATATGTATTGTTTTGTTTGTAATACATCCTGTGCTAATGTAATATGTCCTGAATGTATGTAATATGTTCTGCATGTATGTAAAATAGAATGCATGAATTCTTTTTATTGTAAATGTAAGTTCAGTAAAGTTTTTTCTATTTCAATGCTTGTATGAAAGCATTTTGTATCTATGTCAATTATGAAATCTGTAATGCTTGACTTTCCATCAGAAGTGTGTAGACTGTACTTCACTACAGATGGAGGCTCAGCCTGATCATGAACTGATCATGTTGTTGTTATTCATTATGGTGTTGGTCAGGAGACTAGCACTTGTGAAGGTACAGTGTGGTGGCAGTAACTGTAGTGAGGTATTGATACATCACTTTATATCAAGATTTTCAGTAAATGATTATGGAATATCATGTTAAGTGTAGACAACCTGCGTCGACTGAGCAGACAACACCTGTCTTAGGTGAGGCTGGTTGAGCCACCGCCCGCCAGGGTGACATCGTCAGCATCCTGGCTGGAAGGCCGCAAATCCAGGCCGTTGGCGGGATTACCTCGATCCAAACAAAACTGCCAAGGACAACGGGAAGCCGAGGAGTGGTGCCACATGTGTCTCTCACCATCGTGTTCCTCCTTCCATGCAGAAACATTGGTTTTAAAGAAGGATTGTCTTTCCTAAGGAGAACCGGCTCAATATGAGGGGAAAAAATGGCGTTTGAAGTTATTCCTGCGAGACACAGTTCAGGAATCTGTTTACGAATTCTTCATGAACAAGTCTGAAGCGACACGGCTGATGGGAAGAAAATTTCTCTTCAGACCAGAACACTGCATACTGGTGGTGCGGTGTGTCTCCAGTGGTGCTGGTGCGGTTTGTCTCCAGTGGTGGTGATGTGGTGTGTCTCCAGTGGTGGTGGTGCGGTGTGTCTCCAGTGGTACTGGTGTGGTGTGTCTCCAGTGGTGGTGATGTGGTGTGTCCAGCAGCGCCGCTTCAACTTTAGAAGAAGAACGTAACAGAGGCCAGCACAACATGACCAGCGAGCCAGGAAGGTCAAGATTGACATCATGCTTGGCTAGACCGCTCAAACAAACCAGAAGCTTCCTGAAAGAAAGCAACGCATTTGGTGGAGAATATTGATGAATATAATACAACGGTTGATGTGAGTAGGAAAAATCCAAGAAATCTGAGGAAGCCAGATTTTCAGTCTACACATCTCTATTGTCATAACACACACAATGATAACACCTTAATGACAGTCATCAACACAAAGACGAACGGTAAATCCTATGTTGTACAACCCATGACATCATCCCACTAAGGACAACTACTGGAAATGGATAAAAGTAATATTGTTTCTGGAACACAGACGGGAGGGAGATGCATTACAACTTACATCTACAAAATCCTGTAAGGAGCAGGTCCTCACTTGCATCTGAAAATAGTTTCCTCCGTGTGTTGATGTGAATGAGAAAACGTTTTAATGTTATTCTCTTCACAAAAGAGCAGAGAAACCAGCAACAGCTTCTGTACTTTCCAGTGGCCAGCTATGAGGTTCCGACGATGCTAATGATCTCTCGTTTGCGTAAAAATCACTGGAATTTGCAAACTGAGTCAAATCAGCATCTATCGTGGATACTGCACTGATACTATACTTCATGTAAATGAAAGCCAAATATTACTCTGATACGAGACAGTGTTGTCAGAGGTGTTCGTAGCCACATTCCCTGACTGCACAACATCCTGAGTCATGGCTACATCCAGGGTTGGTGGTGCTGACGAGATAATATCTCTGAAGTTCTAAAGTTAGTTACACAGTCAGACGACAGGCCGCTGTGAGCAGCCAGCCGTGATGATGGGGCTGTGGGAGCAGAGCATGACTTGGTGTTGCTGGAGTACGGAAAACTAAATCAGAAACAGACTGTCTTCGTCTACAGATCTTGTCCCAAAATAGCAGAATCACCCGTCTACATCCTCAGTGCTTCCCTGTAGCAGCTACAGCCAGTCGCTGCTACAAAGTCAGAGCGCAATACATAAAAGTGTGGAACCACCGGGGAGAGCCGACGAATCAAGCCCACCCAACGTGGGATGGGAACTCTGATGGGGATTTTGTTCCTCAGGGAGACAGGCCTGCCAGCAGCACTCGTGAGTGAAGCCAAGTGTAGTTGCAAGACGCACCATGCCAATACCTGATTCAGGTCCATGAAAAATGGGAAAAATGGGCTGCAATACTGGCTTGCTTGTTGGAATACAGGAGTGTTAGTTTAACGTTTCCTCCACAGCTGACAAGTGTGTTCATGGTATAATACAAACACATGACAATAATCAGTAAAGAACAGGAATTCAAACTACATGAAGGAAATGGTTAACAAGTCATAACACATCATTCACAAGCTGCACACTTCTGCTGAACTGCTTCCTGACAATCAACAAGGGAAGAATTTATAGAAAACTAATATTATGCTGAAGACGAGACATAAGTACAAGGTGATGATACGTACTGAAAGACTTAAAGTAAAATAGAATATAATGTTTATATAAGAAGTGAAGCACCGAGGTTCCACATCAATTATGTTTCTCTTAATCAAAATGTTTTATCAATGAATTTTACATAGTTATGTACCACAGTTAACTTGCAAATAAAATGTATACATTGAGACGAAACGTGTCATGGTACCAAACGCCGTAAACATTTCCTTACACGACAATGTACGATAACTTCAAATACTGATTTACAAATGAATCATTATCATGTTCTGCTAAATTCTCATCCTGAACATGTGATTCGTAGATCATTTGGTCTATTTTCAAAATACTCCTTGAAGTCATTTTTCCTATTGTTTTGATACATTGATCATAGCATTATTCCGAGTGTAAAACAGTTAAAGTCATTTTTCTTCAAGAATAAGGTCTGTGTCAGCATAATCTGACCTCCCTCCCACACACAGGTGGGCAGGTGGTGGTAAAGCAGACCACTAGAACGCATGGCTAGCCTGGGCCGAGGCAGGGAGGCGGGGGTGTGGCCCGCGATGACTCATCCACCTCACTACTATCACTCCCTCCTTCCCTCCCTCACTCTCATTCTCCCTCACTCACTCATTCTCCCTCCCTTCGTCTTTGATACTTCCTCTCGCCCTTGTTCGCTTTGCTATCTCTCCCTCCTGCTCTCTGAGTCTCATCCTTCTCTCACATTTTTTCTCTATGATTTTCCTCTCTTTGAATGACTCTCTTGAGCTTCTCCCCTTCACCCCACTTTCATCGTTTCCTTACGTTAGCCCTGCCTCTCCCCGTTCTCTCTCCCTCTTTCTATTCCGCTACTAAACCTCTGGTCCCCCCACCACTTCCCCTCCCCCTCACCTGTACCTGGGGTCGCGTATGTCGTTTCGTTTCCTGCTCAGGACGAGCACCTGTGACGGCCGCCCCAGGACGAGCACCTGTGACGGCCGGTCCAGGACGAGCACCTGTGACGGCCGGCCCTTGTGACGAGCACCTGTGACGGCCGGCCCAGGACGAGCACCTGTGACGGCCGGCCCAGGACGAGCACCTGTGACGGCCGGCCCTTGTGACGAGCACCAAGCTGACACACAGAGAATCTAACAATGACAAAGCCTCAAAGGGCGAGGCGATTACCTCAACCTGGAGGGTGGGTGGTTGGTGATAAGATTTGGCGGAAGGAGGGAGGGAGGCAGGATGAAGGTGGGTGGTCAGGGGGGAGGCAGGATGATTCCCACCTCAGCCACATGAGACGGTGCCCAGTGTACACCGACACACACGAGTATATGCAATAATCAACTGTAGAACGTAAAACAGAAAACAATTAAGGCGATAAGATAGAACGAAGGAGTTGAAAGGCATAAGAACAATGTGACTGGAAATGAAAAATTAGGTAATGCAAATGTGGATGGAAGTGTGAGGATGTGCGGGTGAAGCAGCAGCAGAAAGGGTAGGGAAAGTGCGCCCGAGATCAAGACGAGGAGAGTCGCGTGTTCTCCTGTGTAAGATGAACAAGTATAAAAGTGTGAAATAATGACCAGGTTTACGAAGGTACATACTAAGGTGAGTAGAAAACCTGAGGAAAACATAATGATGGTTAACGTGATTATCAGTGTGCGTTCACACACAAACACCATAGTAAGGTTCAACTAGTAAGGGATACAAAGATGTGTTCACTGCTGTTCATTACAGGAGACGTACATATGAGAAAGTCTTCACTGATCCGAGTAAATGTTTTAAATACAGGAGTGTTTCAGCGCCGTACAATGTTACCAGGTGTCCCTAATCATATCATGTTTGGAAATACGAGAACTATGAGATGAAGAGAGTATTAGCATCAGGTACTGTTATGGGGTAGGACTCAAGTTCGACTGAAAATTAGCAGAACATTTTGAGAGATAAGTTAGGTAGAATGATGAGGTGCTCTGCTGAAGGTGGTTCACAAGGTGTGTGAGCTGCATCCACCTGAGGTAACCCAGGAATATGGAACCAGAGTTGTACATTTTCCTGGGCAGAGATATAGCCTTGGTCTCTCTCCTTCGTAACAAAGCAGGCCTAAAACGAACCTCGTTTTTAAAATAAAACCGAACGTAAGTTGAGGGTGTGTATGAATGGACAGTGGAACTTCACATTTGACTGGTAACATGTACTACGTCAGGATGGAGTTCTGAATCAGCGAAGAACAGCAAGTTCAGCGAGGCAACCGTACCAACATAGTCACTCCAACGCTGCTACGATGAACCAACCCGACTATGTATATGTCAACCCGATACGTTCATTTCACACCGTCTGCATCAGGTCAAACCGGGATACGTTCATTTGCATCAGGATCCATAGATCTGGAACACGATCCCTTAATATCAACTTAGCCATACTAATCTAGACCAGTTTACCTTCGTCCCGTTCTAATACATAAACCCGGATCTGGGTGTCACAAGCCATATCAGACTACGTCAAGCTCAATACGTTACCCCATACTGGTTACGTCGGTGTACGACCAGCCACGTTCACCTCGTCCCTTGAACGTTAATCCGCTCCGACATCACTAGGGCGGTGCAACTAGAGGGTGAAGTCTGCTTGCTTTATCACAGTAATTGTGGCGTGGTGACTCCCGAGTATTGATTGACGACTTGACCCTCTGTTTTAGTGCTGGATCGTGTGTGTGTGTGCGTGTGTGACTATGCTTGTGTCCGTCCATGTGTGTGTGAGTATGTCTATATCCGTCGTAATTTTGTGTTTACTTATGTGTGTTGAGTCAGCATATCTGTGTGTGTACTCGTATGTATCAATGTGCTAACAGAGTGTGCGAGTATCTATTTCAAATCATATATGTAGAGCCATGTATTTACATCTATCTATAGTTATGCTTGATGATGATGACGTGTGAAGACGCGTGTGATCTTGTGTGCTGAGCTATGCGCTCTACTGATCCTCAGGTGATGTAAAGTGTTTATGTTCAGTTATTGTGTGTTGAGAACAGGTCTCACGAATTTCAGATTTGTGAGTTTCTATACAGTTATTCTCAGTCATCCTTCTATACCAGGTTCTACCAAATGCTTCCCAATCTATCGATCTATGATGAGTCACCAGCATTCCATATTTAGCTAAAGCCATTTTCTCCGCTCATTGCTCGACATTTCTTTCACCCAGTTGATCAATTCACCTTTACAAAGCTACACACTATTTCCCTTGACTTGGCTGGTTAACTTTTCCCTTTCCCATATGCTCGACGTTCCCATCAAGCAGATGCTCGACATTCCTCCTCATTCAGCTTCTCAATATCCCTGTCAGCTAGATTTCGACATCCTCCAGCCAGCTGATCACATCCCTCCCACACAGCAGCTTCTCATTCCGTCTTCCTCCCCACCTCGACAGGCCCATTAACATTCCCTTCACCCCTGACACTCGACCTGAGTACTCACCCAGCTGTTCCATACTCTTTTCATTGAGTTCCTCGACATTCGACTCTCCCAGCTAGTGGACACTGTGCTAGCCAGCAGCTACACATTTCCCCGGGAGGCAGCACCCGACATTAATTAACCAGCAACGTTTACCATCTAACAAATGGGTCGTGACAGTCGGGCAGTAGAGCACTCCCAGCCGGACGGGCGGCCACCAGCACGGACGGGAAGCTTGACTCCATCAGAACAAACAGATGGACGGCGGCCACCAGCACGGACGGACAGGTGGATAGCACCAGCGGACAGACAGATAGGAGGACTCCACAAACAAGGACGACAGCCTGTTGTCACCTTCCACCAGCACGGACGCACGGAAGCTGTTGTCTTGATGCAGTTCATACCTACGTAGGTACAACCCCACGTACAAACATTACGTATGCGCAGTAATCGGCGCTGAGGATATCAGTCTACTCACCACAGTGGCTTGGCAGAACACAGAAATGCAGACACACAGACAAACGTGAGACACCGAAACAAGCACCACACACACAGACACACACACACCAGGGGATATAACATGAAATTAAAGAAGTAACTTGTACAAAGATGTAAAGAAGTATTTCTAAAGTATGTGTGCCTTATGACATGGTTAATGGTGACAACATACATCAAGCTGTATAATGGTCAAGAGATAATGGCCCACGATTGTAGAGCTACCCCCTTCACGTACGATACAAATTACACAAATACACAAAGGTACGACAGACAGCGGATAAACACACACTACCACAACAATCGTAAAAAATACCCACACTACCACAACAGTTGTAAAATATACCCACACTACCACAACAATTGTAAAATATACACACACTACCACAACAGTTGTAAACACACACTACCACAAAAGTTGTGAAATAAACACACACTATCACGATAGATATAATGTGAACACAGACTGAGACATGCACCACAGAGGGACGCAGACACACAGACGCTCCCGCTCACACGCTCCACCACACTAGTACTGTTAACAGACGCCACAGTGTCTGGTTGGCGCGCCACACACACACACACACACGGCGTCCCCCACATACACCATAGAGGCTTCATGGCTCGCCTTCAGTGGGTGTGTAGCCTTATGAAGCCACAGATGCAAGTGAGACATGGATAACAGGGCATCATAGCACGTATTATGTAACGATGGTCGTAAGATTACTGGCCGTACCCGTCATGGTCTACCACATTACATGAAGGTCAGCATGACAGTAGAGTTACGAAAGCTTCTTACGACACAGGTAGTGAATATAGAAGTCAAGAGTAACGTAGGAAAGTCGTAAGTGCAGGGTAAGGTAGGCTCCATGATGTGCAGCACAAACACGCCACATGAACTTAACGACCAACACAAACACCAAGCAGACGACCCCCCTCCCCCATCCCCCCCGGTGGGCAGGAGCGACACCCCCGCACATCACTACCCTCCCTCCCGCCCCACACCCCGCACATCACTACCCTCCCTCCCGCCCCACACCCACACATCACTACCCTCCCTCCCGCCCCACACCCACACATCACTACCCTCCCTCCCGCCCCACACCCGCACATCACTACCCTCCCTCCCGCCCCACACCCCGCACATCACTACCCTCCCTCCCGCCCCACACCCACACATCACTACCCTCCCTCCCGCCCCACACCCCGCACATCACTACCCTCCCTCCCGCCCCCACACCCCGCACATCACTACCCTCCCTCCCGCCCCCACACCCACACATCACTACCCTCCCTCCCGCCCCACACCCCGCACATCACTACCCTCCCTCCCGCCCCACACCCACACATCACTACCCTCCCTCCCGCCCCACCACCCACACATCACTACCCTCCTTCCCGCCCCACACCCACACATTACTACCCTCCCTCCCGCCCCCACACCCACACATCACTACCCTCCCTCCCGCCCCACACCCACACATCACTACCCTCCCTCCCGCCCCACACCCACATATCACTACCCTCCCTCCCGCCCCACACCCCGCACATCACTACCCTCCCTCCCGCCCCACACCCCGCACATCACTACCCTCCATCCCGCCCCACACCCCCGCACATCACTACCCTCCCTCCCGCCCCCACACCCCCGCACATCACTACCCTCCCTCCCGCCCCACACCCCGCACATCACTACCCTCCCTCCCGCCCCCACACCCACACATCACTACCCTCCCTCCCGCCCCACACCCCGCACATCACTACCCTCCCTCCCGCCCCACACCCAAACATCACTACCCTCCTCCCGCCCCACACCCCGCACATCACTACCCTCCCTCCCGCCCCACACCCACACATCACTACCCTCCCTCCCGCCCCACACCCCCGCACATCACTACCCTCCCTCCCGCCCCACACCCCGCACATCACTACCCTCCCTCCCGCCCCACACCCCGCACATCACTACCCTCCCTCCCGCCCCACACCCCGCACATCACTACCCTCCCTCCCGCCCCACACCCCGCACATCACTACCCTCCCCTCCCGCCCCACACCCACACATCACTACCCTCCCTCCCGCCCCACACCCGCACATCACTACCCTCCCTCCCGCCCCACACCCCACACATCACTACCCTCCCTCCCGCCCCACACCCCGCACATCACTACCCTCCCTCCCGCCCCACACCCCGCACATCACTACCCTCCCCTCCCGCCCCACACCCCGCACATCACTACCCTCCCTCCCGCCCCACACCCCGCACATCACTACCCTCCCTCCCGCCCCACACCCCGCACATCACTACCCTCCCTCCCGCCCCACACCCCGCACATCACTACCTCCCTCCCGCCCCACACCCACACATCACTACCCTCCCTCCCGCCCCACACCCCGCACATCACTACCCTCCCTCCCGCCCCACACCCCGCACATCACTACCCTCCCTCCCGCCCCACACCCCGCACATCACTACCCTCCCTCCCGCCCCACACCCCACAGTCCGGACTAACAGTATGCGGGGGTTGGACGCCCCGGTGTCGGGGGTCCCGCCTCACACACACACTACACCACCTCCTGATAACAACATGGCTGCCACAACCTCTAGCACCGGAACATAACAAGTCTAGTTTACCTTATATCTTTCCTGTTGCTACTGACGCTGATGGGGTCATGTTGGGGGAGGGTGAACATCCTCGCGCCAGCCACAACACAAATGATCATCAAGGAAAATGACTGATAATTATCTGAAGAAAAATTCACGAGAGAAAAGTGAAAAATGACGTCGCTCACCCTGGCAGTACCTTCCAGAGGCCCCAGTGTGGCAACATGTGACACATGAAGAGAAAATAAAGATTTGGAAATTGTAAACAATCAATACTTGGATCATGACGTGACGACGTCAGACCCAGCCACCACCACGTGCCTCATGACGTGACGACGTCAGACCCAGCCACCACCACGTGCCTCATGACGTGACGACGTCAGACCCAGCCACCACCACGTGCCTCATGACGTGACGACGTCAGACCCAGCCACCACCACGTGCCTCATGACGTGACGACGTCAGACCCAGCCACCACCACGTGCCTCATGACGTGACGACGTCAGACCCAGCCACCACCACGTGCCTCATGACGTGACGACGTCAGACCCAGCCACCACCACGTGCCTCATGTGACAACGTCAGACCCAGCCACCACCACGTGCCTCATGACGTGACGACGTCAGAGCCAGCCAGCACCACGTGCCTCATGACATGACGTGTAAACATTCGAGAAACTTCCTTCAAGATTTGCGGATCACTTGCTGCCCGCCTCGCCCCGCACGTGAGCCACAACACACATGACAACTGCCACCCAGACTAAATACATTTCTTAATACAAACAGAACTGGACTCACGAGGAGGTCACCAACTACATCAGCAGACACGAGGCACTGGTGACAACCTGCCTACAACCACGTCACTTGATGAGCTGACAACCACGTCCATGTTCCACGTATCAGAATATCGACACACAAGGTGTATCAACCAATCATAACCCTGGAAGACAAAATGCGACAGTTCTCTCAGCCAATTATATTGCAGAAACCTGAGTCGCGACGGTGGCATCAACCAATCAGACTCCAACGAATTAAATATACAAATACCAACTTCATCTTCCAAATCGCTCCGTCTTTCTCTACCGAAGCTACCGACCCCCCCCCCCCCCCCCCCACCAACAATAATCTTTCTAAATTTGATCATAATCCAATGAAAATAAATATTTCACTGGGCTGGCTGCCGCAGACGATGAAGATGCAAAATCTCCGCGAGATACGCGAGGATCCATCTTAGTCTGATTGCTCAGCTCGCTTGGATGGAGTTGTTATCATGACAAATATCTGAACCTGGGTGGTTTCATGTCTTAATATAACACTAATTAGCTTCTTCATGACAACGATACGACCCTTGGGCACTCAAGCATGACAGTAGGGCACGACCGTACGATCTTTATGCATGATTGTGTAACCATCGACTCTAAAGGGTCAGGTTAAAGACCTTATTGTCATCCCTAAGGATCATGTTATTGTACTCGAGGGTCGTGATCACGGAGGGGTTTGCATGGATGCCATCCTCACGCTTGGTAAGAGGTTGCCTGATCCCTGATGGTGTCCACAAGGCACAGTAAGTCGTGTGTTCCTGGATCACCTAAGACGGTGGTCCAGGCCTCCCTGAGACGTTCCTGGGAACCCACGTCTGCCTGCAAGAATAAATGTTGGATTATGTCTGACAAAACAAACATTAGCATGACCACTAACCTCGTAGCTGGTGTACACGACTGATCTATACAATAACAGGTCAACCAAGGTAACCTGAACCAGCGAGATGACATGATGGCAAGTCATGAGGAAGGTGACCCAGCAGGCAGCAGGCGTGGACAAACGGGGGTCCCGCTGCACGTAAGTTATTCTTCATGTTAAGACAATGATGATGATGTATCAGGTTTATGTACCACGACGTCCTCAGTGGGATCACTAGTAATAACTAATGAAGGGAAGCAGCTAAGAGAGAACTATGGCAGCCATAAAAACCAAAACCAAAAAATATAGAATTACGTTTTGTGTTTAGGTGTGGACATGGTGTATGGTCGAGATCTTGGAGATGCTACTGCAGCACTGAAGATCCACCAAACAGACAACCACATTATACAGTATATAAAAGGCATTCAACAGCTAATGTAATTCTAGTCAACGCAAAATAGCTACGTGTGTACAGGACTTTCATTCTTGGCAAACCCTACCTGTCTCGTTGTTAAAATTACATCTAGTATAAAACTCAATTGTGAGTTACGTCATCATGGGATGCAGTCATTTTGGCTTTCATTTCACATAATAACCACTCCTGAAGCCACACTGCTCCTCCCCAGTATGAGGAAGCTACCTCACCCATCCTGGAGACCTGCCATCCTGCCTCAGTCATCACCGTCTGTAGTGTTCTTCCTCGTAAGATGATGATGGGTGATGACCACAGCCACAGGTCCTCCTCCTCCCCATCCATAACGCCACTAGTTCCAACAACTTCCCCGTCCTGTCATATTTCCCTCCAGCACGGCACAGATCACCTTCCATACATCCCGCCCGCCTTGCACTGCTCCTCCTCCTGCTCCACCACAACTACACCTTCCCTTTCCCCTCCCCAGCAACAACTTCCCCCACCCTTCCCTCTCCCCACAAGCTGTGTGTGTGTGTGTGTGTGTGTGTGTGTGTGTGTGTGTGTGTGTGAGGGGCTGCAGGAGTAACAATGGTCTGGCTCAAGAGACAAAAGACACTATTCAGGAGGATGTGGCCGTGACTTTCCCTCCTTCCATCTCACTCAACACACACACACACACACACACACACACACACACACACACACACACACACACACGTACATGCGATATACAATACACATGAGATATATTTACACACATATGCTGGCTATCAAATCACACACACACACACACACACACACACACACATTTACATTCTTTTCACATAACACATACAGAGATGTACATATACACGTACAGTATCATATACAAACGTATGGGAGTAAACAAACGTATTATCATATACAACGTAATCAGTGGTTACCTCGGCAGTCGGGCCAGCCAGCATGGGCAGGTAATGCTATACCAGACGCTCCCATAACCAGAGTTGTCAAGACCTGTCTGCAGGAATCAGGTACGTTCTTGCTTGACAGTGGGGTTAAATAAACCACCGACATTTTGCCTCAAGTTACACAAACATTATGTAAGACATTATGATCCTAAACGCTGTGCTGGATTACTGTTTATCCATCATACAACTATGTCTCATCACAAGTTTTGCTACAGATATATTTCATACGTATCTCATAGTTCATTAATTTCCTCCGGTTGAAACACACTCGGCCGTGTTCTTCGTAGTAAAGTGTTTTCATAATAAAGTTTTCTAACTCACCACACAGTGATGACCAGGACACACCGACGCTGTACATCATCTGTAACTGTAGTTTTCATGATGAAAACAAGTTACAGATTGGATACTAAACTGCAGGAAAGAAACTGTACCGATATTCCACACAACAACAACAACAATAAGAACAACAATAACTTCAACAATAACTTCAGTGCACTTCAGAGGACCAGTGAGTCCTGCTTGTAGCGATGACTGTATGGCTGATCGCCATACACTGTACCCCCGGCTGCCCAAGACAACATAAGTGTAGACTGAACCTTAACATGAACTAATCGTTAAGTAAATGTCAATAATCACGTTCCACTTGAATAATACAAGAGACGGTCTAGCTCGTCTGGTGCTACATAACTTTACGGCTTAATTTTCTCAGCTTGTCCTGTACTCATTCATGTAGGCTGGGAACCCGTGTTGTAGCAGTAATACAGAGTACAGAGGCACATTCTGCCACACTACAAAGTCGTCAGCAAATTTCTGTCCCGTTTAACGTGTAATGAAAGTCTGATGGTATAAACGTAATATCAAATTACCCGAGTCTACTTACGAAAGGAACTTAAACTTAGCATATTCTGTCTTTCGAGTTGAGTCAGATTAGCTGGGTCGTTGTTAGCATGGCTGTCTGTCTGTCTACTTAAAGCTTAAGAAAAGCTGGATCCTTTTTGGCTAGGCCAACGCACTGTCTGTGTGTTACATGTTATGTGGGATAACCCGTCACTCCACAAAGACATTACGTTATATACGTTTACAACTTTGTTCGCGGCTCAAATATACCATCCTCCAAACACATAAAACTAAGCTACAAGTTTGCATGGTGAGAGCGAAGTTAAAGTAATCTTACTGTAGAGACTTAATGAAGACGCTTCCTGTCAGTTTTCTACGTTAGCTTAATATAATCCCTCGAACATGAAGGTTATCACGGAGGACCTATGATCTGCTACACGTTATCACCAACACGAGCAAACATCTGACACAAAAAAGCAGAAATTCATTGTCAAATACAAACTTACGACAATCCTTGCAAACTACTCAATATGCAGTCCTCCCGTCTGCCTCACCGCCAGGCGCAATGGGTACGAATATTTTTTTTGAGATTACAATTTATAGTCTTTATAACAGCGAGGGCACAGGAAATATACAACATTATTTCTTATAGGAGCTTAACCCGAGAGCTGTTCCACCATGACTTCACTCCAGTAACCCTGGAATACAACACGAAACATGTACACATCTTCCTTAGGACAAGACCTCAACCACGACCAATGTTTACATCTATCAAAGTCCCGACCTGAGCTCATGATCAAACACTAATCTGCTACCACTACACTCCGTAACTTGCTACCACCACACTCCCTAACTTGCTACCACCACACTCCCTAACTTGCTACCACCACACTCCCTAACTTGCTACCACCACACTCCCTAACTTGCTACCACCACACTCCCTAACTTGCTACCACCACACTCCCTAACTTGCTACCACCACACTCCCTAACCTGCTACCACCACACTCCCTAACCTGCTACCACCACACTCCCTAACCTGCTACCACCACACTCCCTAACCTGCTACCACCACACTCCGTAACTTGCTACCACCACACTCCCTAACTTGCTACCACCACACTCCCTAACTTGCTACCACCGCACTCCCTAACTTGCTACCACCACACTCCCTAACTTGCTACCACCACACTCCCTAACCTGCTACCACCACACTCCCTAACCTGCTACCAACGCACTCCCTAACCTGCTACCTTCTCCAAAACTCAACCATACTTAACATATCAAGTGACGTAAAGTTGAGTAACTAGATTTAATGATTCCAGCTAATTATTGAGTTGCGAAGATGAACGTCTTTACTTGGAACTGAACGATAATAAAATACATGTGTCATTCAATGCCAGAAAATGGCACAGCAGCCATAAGTCCTTCTGTCTGGTGAAAAATACTGGAGCAAAGTCCTGGTGAGCTGTGTGTGTGTGTGTGTGTGTGTGTGTGTGTGTGTGTGTGTGTGTGTGAAGTTTGTGAGATCCTGTCTGTGGCTTCATGTGTATCACAAAAGAATGTTGTTAAACATAGGTGAACTTTCCTGTATTTTGAAAATAACACAATCGTTTTCAGAATGAACATTGCGACATACGCAACACACCTCCTCACATTTAACAAAATATTTTCTATTGAACCAGATTTTCTAAATCATTAATGATACAGAAAAGGATTCTCTTCTCATAATCTAAGTCTCCAGTCACGAAAAAAGTCCTAGACGAGGCCAAGCTTCATAAAAACGATAAAAACGGCAGAGATAAAGTAGTAACGAGAGAATATATCTCTAAGAGTTTTTGTGGAAATGGGTAAACCTGTCTTAACGATGGGGCAAGTTCTACCCTTCATGAGAAACATGAGAGGATGAACTGTTCCAAAGCTTAACTTGTAGAAAAAGGAAAGTCATCACAGGGAGCCAACCGGGAGTCGTCTAAGGCCTCACAATAATCATATAACGTTTTGGTTTACCAAGTACAACGTAGTCCAGCTGATGGCTGATGCAAAAATGTACCCAATCCTTAGAAGTAGAAACAGACGTGAAATTTACACAAGAAGGAAAGAGAACCAGCAGTGTAGCGTAAGGCAAGTGGGTCAACTTTAAGTTCAGAAAGGGCGGACCGATGAGTCAGACTGCTTTGGACTCGACATTGTCAAGTGATTGTGTAGCGCTGGAACTGCTCCAGGTGTGAGAGCAGTATACCATCCTAGGATGAAGCAGTTCTTAACACAGTCGGAACAAATGATCACATGAGAACAATCCTCGGATGTTAAAGAGAACCTCACTATCTTCCAGGCAGACTTGGCCATTTGTACAACATGGGGATTCCACTATACATTAGATGTAGCGGTCATACCAGTCGTTCATTGTGTTGAGTAGTGAAACTACACACTTAAGAACACATCAATCAAACAAGTTTCAAAAATATCGAACTGATGTTTGAGGTAAGTTGAGAAAGCGCAAAAATAACCTACCTTACATTACTTCTATGATGAAACAGAACACAATAATCATAACATAAAACATCTTTAACGTTAGAAAGATTCAAATATGAGGAGTCATAACAGATCTGGGTTTCCCTCAAGGTTAAACACAAAACACGTCCCATAACTCTCCTCATTGGTTAAGTATAATTTGAATGACATAGAGACATATTGTACTTTACTAGATTCCAAGCATAATGGACATCTAATTTGATAAAAGACATCAATTAGTCGTGTAACAAATCACCTCGTTCACACATCACCTTCATCAGACTCGCTAATAACTTGAGGCAAAGATGAGGACGTGAAGAGGGTAATTTAGCCTCAGGCTTTTGGACACTTGCTAAAATTAGGTATAAATCAACAAGTAAAATTACTAAAAGATTATCATAATGAAGATTTAGGGACAATACCATCAGCAGAGCTGAAGATTAATACCATCTGATAGTGAACGTTACGAGGTCTTCCCACACTCACACGTACAGAACTGATCTATATTGACCAGACACTAAACATTGTCCATCTTATAACGTATTCATCTCAAGACTGAAGCCTAAGGCACAGCTCAGCTATATTCGTAGAACATAACACGGAACGTAAGTCAGAGATTAAATCAATACCGAGTCGTAAGTCAGAGATCAGATCAATACCGAGTCGTAAGTCAGACTTGCGAGACATCGAGGCGGCTCACACGGTCGATGATGTCACGGGCCATCACTCGGATGGTCGGGGGTGAGGGGGGAGGGGGGTTGTCATAGCTTCCAAAGTCGGTCAGAACCACAAATGGTTCTGTTCTGGTAGATGACCAGATTTTCACCAGGCAGTAGGTGGGGTAAATGGGTAACACTGTAAGACAGATCCAAGCTAGACGGGAAAGGAGGGTAGGTGGGTGTGGGATAGATCAATGGAGTAGTGTGTGGGGCCTGGTTGTGGAGGGGAGTCTCTGGTTTCGCTATTATCATTCCTGATAACTAGAGACTGGATCTGTACGAATGAGAGAGAGAGAGAGAGAGAGAGAGAGAGAGAGAGAGAGAGAGAGAGAGAGAGAGAGAGAGAGAGAGAGAGAGAATGACAACCATACAGACTGACAGCAGACACGGGAGTCACCGGAAACCTCCAATAAATATGTAAGTATTCCATGCTGCCGA
This sequence comes from Panulirus ornatus, assembly GCF_036320965.1. Lineage (NCBI taxonomy): Eukaryota > Metazoa > Arthropoda > Malacostraca > Decapoda > Palinuridae > Panulirus > Panulirus ornatus. The sequence continues at coordinate 24,331,967 of NC_092289.1, read as the reverse complement.
CGATAGACGACATATTTAAGTTACTTTCATCTCAGACATACGGACAGAAGCTTGACAGGTACTTGACAGTGACAGATATAAGATTAAACAGAAAGGCAGACGGGCAGTCAGTGTTTGGAAATGCACATATTTACTGCAGACCAAACAAAGGTTACACTGATTCCAGGAAATTTGGGGATTGATCTACAGTTTACTCTGGCAATGTTCAGGAAGCAACATTCCATGGTTTACCGAATCATTCTTTGAATAGACAAATATGCTTGTAAACACAACCATAACTAGATATAACCACAAGACATGACGATACAGAACAATGTAGCATGTAAGTAGGTGTCAGTGTTTATCGTTATGTAATGTATAAACAAAATATTCCAAGGAGAGTTCTGTAATACACACACTTCCTTTGTAAAGAAGTTTATTATGACATCTTCCTTTCTTCTTCTTCTCCTCCAAGTGATAATATACATTTTTGAACGTTTCCTGCAGCGCATCAGTCACCTTATACTTCAGTAACACTGAATACTGCTTGTCCGTTACTCATGAATAATAATGTATTCAATCGATATTCAACACTGCCCGAAGCCGCTAACGACAGAGAGAATCTTTGGATATCGGGTCGCGGTAAGTGATGCACGGGAGACGAGAGGCAGAGAAGGACAGAGAGGACTGATGGAAGACTGGAAGTAGGTCTTGAGGTCATTCTCCCTCGTGTCTTTCATTCCCTCTTCTCTCCATTCTTCACCCTCAGTTCTGTCATCACTTTCATCACCAACATCTCCTTCAGCCTCTCATCATACTCTCTTCATTCCCTTTCTTTCTTCCACTGAAAAGCTCTCGTCTTTCCCTGTTCTTTAGCATCACGTTTTCTTCTTCCTTCTCTTCTTCCTCCTCCTCCATCACCTCGTTATCCTTCTCCTCCCTCACTCCCTCAAGAATATGAACACACAACTTAAGACAGATGGCTCACTACACGTGGCTTTCAAACCCAGAATACTAGCTTTTATCCAAAACCTAACACCACGCAGGCGAACCCCAACACCCAAGACACAGTAAACAAAAACCAAGAATTAGGGGGTCCAAGAAACCGAGACGAGACAGCCTTTGGGTCTATAATGAAGGAACTAGCTGAAGAGGTAGATAGGAGAGGATTCTAAGGGTTCCACAAAAGTCCACCAAACAATTCCTCACCCAGTAAGTGCCAATGTGAGAGCAGGTTGTGGGTCCTTGTAATTCAGTTGCAGAGTCCTCATGGCTGGCCAGAGCACTGTTTGAATCGCTGGCGTCTATTATGATGCATCAGTTTCAACTTGAACATATGAAGTGTTAAATGTAATAGGCTTCTTGAAATGACTGTCTGCAGCCCCCGGAGGAGCTTCTTTATAGACGTTTACCGTTCCCAGAAGAACCAGACAGTCTTCAGAGGGACGACTAAGGCTTTGTAGGATGAATCATCAGCTTCTCAGGAGGAGTCATTCATTCTGGTCATAAGGATGAATAAAGCTAATCACAAGGACCAGCAGCGCTCTCTTGGGGGAAGAGTCATGCTCTTCAGAAGGACAAGGCAGGAAATTCACAAAGTCGAAGCAAACATCTCACTGGAACGTCAGAAACTTGAAACTTTATTTAGGCCCTTCAGTTGGCTGTGTGAGGCTCCTCAAATGGACATATCCAGCAGCTGAGATTCTCAAGATGAATTCCTTAGAGGGGCAAATATGGCTCCTCATAAGGAGAATTTAGGCTCCTCAAAGGCAAATTCTCCTGAGGAACGTCAGAGTCCTCGAGGGACACGTTACCCCATACGACGTCTCAAGCTCCTCAGGGAAATGAGTTGAGTCACGGTCTTCAGAGGGAAGAGCCAAGCTCTCCAGGGGCAAGCTAGGCTCATCAGAAAGATGAATCAAACTCTTCAGTGGAAGGAGGCAGGTCCTCCAAGGAACAAAGCAAAGACTTCAGGAGGGCGCATCAGGCTCTCAGAGGAACTACTCATGTCTCTAGAAGGTGGAGGCTGAGTTTTCATAGGGACGAGTCTTCAGAAGGATGGGGGAGGCCCTTTAGAGTGGCTTTTGTGATGACAGCGGGTGTTTCTACCCTCGCTCTCAGCTTCAAAAGGACATATGAAGCGGCTGGTCCACCACAACTTGAGTGATACAGAAAGCAAGAACACCTTCCGGAATGTTTAGGATAGTGTTATTTAAGACACGTTATCCACAAGACGAATCTGGTCAGCATATGCTTTCTTGAGACAAGTTGACTTAGGATGCCACTCACTGGGATAAGGCTCGTCCGTCTGCTCGGTATACGACTTTGATTACATGTCCTACAAAGAAAATTTTCTGAGTTCCTTTTGAACTGATAACTGCTGCAAGTTTACAGAGAATAATTTGGTCAGGGACAAGACCACTTAGATTCTGGTTTATCTTCATGGTAGATGGACGTTAATCAATTGAATACAAAACGATTGATAATTAATAAACCCCTTACCCTGATACGAGTAATCAAAAACTTAAACGGTACTGTAAGTCCTTTGATATGTTTCTATACTGGTTCAGTCACTTAGCCTATCGTCCTTGTGTTCCAACCAAAGACTGTGTTGCACTGCATCCGCCTGCCTATACTCTTCGCCTCTCACAGACTTAACAGATCTTATAGTATCATATTCTCCTCTAACACTCTTGACTCTGAATACCATTTTCCTCTCAGAAAATATACATTCTAACACATCCTGACACATCTACCTGTCGTGGACCCGACGGGAGATGCTGACCAGAGCCAGGAGGACCTCACCTGTTGGAGTTCCCACAAGCTGTACGACAAGAGCCTCTCAGGTACGACACGCCAAAGGGGGTCGTAACCAGACATGAGCTACATAAAGTGAGGGTAATTTAAGTTACGTCAGACTCATAATACCGTGAGTAAGTTCGAGCATAAGACAAGTTATATAACACCTTGATAATGATGAGTTTCCGGTCACCTTACACTGAGACGATCGTAAATAAAGCTGAGGTTACAGTAAGGTGACATGATAACCTGGGCAACAAGTTATATCTTACAGTAAGGTGACATGATAACCTGGGCAACAAGTTATATCTTACAGTAAGGTGACATGATAACCTGGGCAACAAGTTATATCTTACAGTAAGGTGACATGATAACCTGGGCAACAAGTTATATCTTACAGTAAGGTGACATGATAACCTGGGCAACAAGTTATATCTTACAGTAAGGTGACATGATAACCTGGGCAACAAGTTATATCTTACAGTAAGGTGACATGATAACCTGGGCAACAAGTTATATCTTACAGTAAGGTGACATGATAACCTGGGCAACAAGTTATATCTTACAGTAAGGTGACATGATAACCTGGGCAACAAGTTATATCTTACAGTAAGGTGACATGATAACCTGGGCAACAAGTTATATCTTACAGTAAGGTGACATGATAACCTGGGCAACAAGTTATATCTTAATAACATAAGCTGCATTAAGCTTTGACTTATGAGAGGAAAAACGCAATATGCGTTATATGTACGTTAGAGAGAGACTCAAGGATACGTTAAAATAATGTACGATTTACGAACCTTTAACATCAAGAACAGCAGCACCATTACCTAGGTCAAGAGGACAATACATGCACGTCACACCACTTAAGTTACACTCGGGAATAGGTTGAGACGTTAATCAAAACAATGTGATGTAAAAGATGCACTCAAGAAAATCCGTTAAACACTAACACTTGTGAATAATAATAATAATAATAATAATAATAATAATAATAATAATAATAATAATAATAATAATAATGATAATAATAATAATAATAATAATAATAATGATAATAATAACAGGAGAGGAAGAAGCAAGTGGGATGGGAGGTAGTGAGGTAATGTGATGTAGACTTTACGACTCGGGTGATCTCGATGGATTTGGAGTAAACAAACATAACTAAATCCACCAAAGTTGACACGAGATCCTTCCATACTGAAGACTACTACCCCCCCCCCCCCCATCAGACTACGTCTAAGGTAGTGTTCAGCTTTAATCATGCCGTGTAGATCGGGAGGGGGGGGGGGGGGGGGGGGGGGCATGACTCAGGCTCAAGACCGAATCATAAGTCAGAGTTGAGAGACGTTAGGTCGGGTGGCCGGGTCGATGAGCATAGTGTGGGTGTACAGCTGAGCTCGACCATAGCCACACAATGCTTTGTGCTGACTGGTGGTCAGATAGACGGTATTACACAAGATATGTAGATGGAAAGTAGACAAAGCTGCAGACGGTAAAATACAAGTAGTCAGAAGTATAACAGAATATAGACTACACAGTCAACAAGTATATTAATAGACGGTAAAGACAGACAGACACTAATGATAAACGGACGGTAGAACTGGAGGCATATAATATGATGGTGGTAGAGTAGACAGATATACGTGAAGTTCTTACTGTCCAGTCACAGGGGCCAGCCAGCACCGTCTGTGACTAGTAGCGCCAGCCAGCCCCGTCTGTGACTAGTAGCGCCACACCCAGCAACCCTGGACTACTAATGCATACACAGCCAACCACACGGCTGTCGTCTGACCATTACCATGACACACTGTATGTATATATATATATATATATACATATATATATATTTCTTTTTTCTTTATTATACTTTGTTGCTGTCTCCCGCGTTAGCGAGGTAGAGCTAGGAAAAGACAACAAAAGCCATATTCGTTCACACTCAGTTTCTAACTGTCATGTATAATGCACCGAAACCACAGCTCCCTTTCCACATCCAGGCCCGAGAGAACTTTCCATGGTTTAACCCTGACGCTTCACATGCCCTGGTTCAATCCAATGACAGCACGTCGACCCCGGTATACCAATTCGTTCCAATTCACTCTGTTCTTTGAACGCCTTTCATCCTCCTGCATGTTCAGGCCCCGATCACTCAAAATCTTTTTCACTCCATCCTTCCACCTCCAATTTGGTCTCCCACTTCTCCTCGTTCCTTCCACCTCTGACACATATGTCCTCTGTCAATCTTTCCTCACTCATTCTCTCCATGTGACAAAACCATTTCAATAAACCTTCTGCTCTCTCAACCACACTCTTTTTACCACACATCTCTCTTACTCTTTCATTACTTACTCGATCAAACCACCTCACACCACATATTGTCCTCAAACACTTCATTTCCAACACATCCACCCTCCTCCGCACAACCCTATCTATAGCCCATGCCTCGCGACCATATAACATTGTTGGAACCACTATTCCTTCAAACATACCCATTTTTGCTTTCCGAGATAACGTTCTCGCCTTCCACACATTCTTCTACGCTCCCAGAACCTTTGCCCCCTCCCCCACCCTGTGACTCACTTCCACTTCCATGGTTCCATTCGCTGCCAAATCCACTCCCAGATCTCTAAAACACTTCACTTCCTCCAGTTTTTCTCCATTCAAACTTACCTCTCAGTTAACTTGTCCCTCAACCTTACTGTACCTAATAACCTTGCTGCTCTGATTCACATTTAGTCACAGGAAAGTTCAGATCATTACACTTATTCCCTGGCTTGTCTTGCTCCTCCATCCTGTCTCCCATCTCCTCCCGACACCTGTCTCATCCACCACCGTCGTCCGCCACTATTCATCGACCTGTCATCCAAGATTCTTCATCTTTTCCTTTTCTTCTTATATTTCTTTTTATTCTGTAAATTCTCCCACCTTCCTTGGTCCGTATTTGCCACCAATGTCTCTGCTTCCTCTTTCTCCTCTTGTGCTAACTCCTCCTCCTCCTCCTCCACTCACGAACCACTTCCCAGTTCAGCCCATTAATGCCTTCCCTTCCTCCGCAGTCGGTTCTTAACTGAGGAACTTTGGAGATGGCGAGACATTACCTGAAGGAGCAGCGATAAGGACCCGAAGCATTCAGTAAGTAGCTCCCCGGCCACCAGCACAAGGGGCCACAGACGAGACCCCCACACACATCCCAGACTCAAAGACACAAGACCAAAGAGATCCCTCCCCTCACCCTCAAGACCAGGAGTCCGTAGCACAAGATCAAGGACACTCGTACGTCCGGGACACAGGAGCCACCACCCAAGCCCTGGGACGTACGAGTTAAACAATACACAGATGACAAAACCTCACAAATACCTCAGGACACATGACTCAGGCCATGTATATGATCAGTATTTGTTTACAGATTTATGAATATATATATATATATATATATATATATATATATATATATATATATATATATATATATATATATATATATATATATATGTTCGCCGTTTCCCTAGTTAGTAAGCAATGCCAGGAAGAGTTGAGGAAAGTCCGCAGTCGGTCACGTCCATCCTCTACCTGTCATGTGCAATGTACCAAAACAAACCACAGTCCCTTGTTGTCAACCAGGCCCCACAGACCTTCCATAGCTTCCTCCCTCCCTCTGATGGTCCTCCTCGTCCTACTATGACTCCTTTCATCTAGACATCTGGCTGAGGTGTCCACGCCTGCCTGGCACCCACCCTCAACGCCCCGCCCACCCACGCCTGCCTGGCACCCTCCACGCCCCGCCCACCCACGCCAGCCTGGCACCCTCCACACACCGCCCACCCACGCCTGCCTGGCCTCCCAACCAACCCATGTCTTCCTCTTCTTTATCCAGCACCCTATATTCTCCCCAGTGCTGCTCTAATTCCAACCTGCTCCCTCTCGCCCTTCCATTTTATCCCCTCCCTTAACCTCCTGCCCTAACCCCTCCCCAGGGTCACCCACTTGCCGCTCGCCCTCCATTCACCTCACTTCTTGCCCTCTTCCGGTAGCGCTTTCCGTCTTTCTTTCTTTCTGACGTCACAATCATCTATCTCTCCCCACCCTTACACAAGTTCCCTTCCCCACCACCACCACACACCCACCCAAAGGATCTCCCTCCTGCCTTTGCACTTCCCGCCTTTTCCCGCGTACATAACAAACGACGTCCAGGACTATACTCCTGGTATACTATAATAATATACCACAACATACCACCTGACATATCATAATGATATACCATAATATACCACCTGGCAAACCATAATGATATACCACAACATACCACCTGACATACTATAATGATATACCATAATATACCACCTGGCAAACCATAAAGATATACCACAACATACCACCTGACATACTATAATGATATACCATAATATACCACCTGGCATACTATAATGATATACCACAACATACCACCTGACATACTATAATGATATACCATAATATACCACCTGGCATACCATAATGATATACCACAACATACCACCTGACATATTATCATGATATACTACAATATGTTCCACTAATATAATACAACTAACTGTACTATAAGTAAGCAGAGCGCGCATTCTTAACTCAGTGTATGTTTGTGTGTTACGAGAGAGAGTTTTAAACTTAAGTTGCCTCGTTTCTTAACCCTGTGCAGGAAACAGCATCGCCAACCCCTGCGTCAGCGAGGTAGCGCCAAGAAACCTACGAAGAAAGGCCACATCCGCTCACATCCATTCTCTAGTTGTCATGTGTAATGTACCGAAACCAGTACCATATCTTGCCTCTTACTTGTGTACATAAAACCTCGTCTACGATCAAATATAATCATCACCAACCTCGCCAATACTTGTACGTCTTACATCAGGCACTGTTCCCACCCATATAGCCACTCAGCAAAATTCTACCAATTAAAGAAAGCAATGCAGCAGTCGTGTACGTGACTGGAAGTGCTTTAGTGTCTACCGCAAAGTACCATAAAGATCTGATCCATATAAAGGGAATCTGGCCAACCTGACAGCCTACTTACTCATGAGGATAGTCATCACCTTCCCAGAGACAACCTGATGAACGCAGGACTTTGGGTTTCCAAAACAGCAAGATGTGGAGGTTGTGGAGGCTTTGCTTACGTTAGTCATGGGCGTTGGGAAGCCCTTCACCAGGCTGTTACGAGTCCAAGATCGACACCTCAACAGACGTGAGACCGTCACCGACGAATAGTATTAGATTCCTTCATGGGGATGGATTGTTAGGCCGATCCCAAGATCAGATTGTACAGACGTAATTCAGAGCAAACTGGCGGAGGCAAAGTTCCCTGCTTGTGGCACTATAGCCGCCCTGCTCTTCCCTGGTGGGGGGAAAAGCCCGCAGCAGATGAAGCACAATACTTCAGTATGTGATGGATGGCCTCTGGTGAGATCGGGCACAGGGAGGCGAGGACCAGAGGTCGCCCAGGGGAGGTATCTGGTCTGGTCTGGTCTGGTCTGGTCTGCTGTATCTGCCAGCCATCATGCCGCTCTTGCACGGGCTTTGTTGTCCACGGCTGATGCTGCGAATCTCCTGGTGGGGTGGGGGAAGGGAGGCGTAGGTGAGAGGAGGAGGGAAGGGTAAGAGCAAGACGAGGAGGGGGGGGTGGGGAAGGAGGAGGATGAAAGAGAAGTACAGAGAACTAAAGGAAAAAGAGGGGAGAGGGGAAAGAGGAAATGGAAGAAGGATGGGGAGGAAGAGAATGAAGGTAAAGTGAAGATGACAGATCCTGTAAACTTCTAACCTAAGCTACCAAACGGAGGCAGCAGCCATCATGAACTGACACTGCTGACAAAGGTTATGTCAGCGACATTGTCTTTCCCCTTAACTCCGCTACACCATACACAACATCAGACCTCCGCTACACCATACACAACACCAGACTTCCGCTACACCATACACAACACCAGACCTCCGCTACACCATACACAACACCAGACCTCCGCTACACCATACACAACACCAGACCTCCGCTACACCATACACAACACCAGACCTCCGCTACACCATACACAACACCAGACCTCCGCTACACCATACACAACACCAGACCTCCGCTACACCATACACAACACCAGACCTCCGCTACACCATACACAACACCAGACCTCCGCTACACCATACACAACACCAGACCTCCGCTACACCATACACAACACCAGACCTCCGCTACACCATACACAACACCAGACCTCCGCCAACAAGCCTCTACCAGGCAGTTAGGTCTCCCTCCCTCCCCACCAGCGAGGGGTTACTATCATAATCTTTAATTACCTCTAAAAGTTTGGTGGCATCCTTAACCGTCAGCAGCGACGGGAGGACACTGGAGGTCGTCCGAGGTGTTTGATGTGCTCCCCGACGGCACCCGATGCTGATGTGTCTGAACCTTGTGGTGCAGCCGTCGTCTGCACTGGGGTTGGGTCTTACCTAAAATCGGTCCTTAAGGGAATTTATACTAAGCTGTGACTCCTAAGTGATGATGTTGGTTACTTAAAGATGAGCTGACGAATGACTCGGCTCTGGCCAAGCCCCTGCCAGGCCTGTGAAACACACCAGTCCTTTAGATAAACACGACTCTTTTTCTGCTTGTACGTACATTCTCTCTTCTTTCGACAGTTTCATAAAAAAATAAGAGGAAAATGTTTAGTTAACTGAAGCTCCCCTTTTCTCATTCCATTATTTGAATCTGTCTGAGACTTAGCGACCTTCCGGAATGTACTACGATATTCTACATTAAGTCCCTGTGTTCTGCATCCTCTGTCTGAGAATGTTAGCCAAATACAAGTAAACATAGAGGTTTTACGTAACAACGATAAGATAATGAGTGTGAGTGGCCAGGAGGGACGAGCTTAACATCCTGGTCTCAGGCTGCCCACACATCCATCAAAACTGGTACATAAAGGTGATAACCAGCTTAAGATAATGGCCATATCCAGGACTTCACAACTCCTGCAACCAAGAGCCATCACTGCAGGAGCCGGATTTAGTTTGACCAACAAGATGTCTTCAGGGTCTGACCAGATGGGTGCGTGCGTCAAGCCTCCTCCTCAACCTAGCGTTGGCTCATGAAATGTCTAGATATTTCCTAACATGACGAGGAACATTCCATCCGTCATGGGGTTGATATTTCCAAGCTTCAAGTAACTTCACGCTTCTGTGCAGTGGAGGACGTAATGTATAAGTAGGGAAAAGAGCAATTAATGACATCACACATGCACGAGAGAAGGATCAGTGACCCAGAGAAAAGATCGTATTTAACATAAAAAAAATGAATTTCCAACATCACAGAACGAATGGAAAGACCTCATTTTAGATGTCACCCGCGAGTGATCGAAATCAAATAAAGCAGCTGGTAACACCACCTCAGAAAAGGGAGGGAAGGCGCAGCAAGTAAGGCACGGGCTGAGCGCGGGAACTCAACTGAACGTTGTTGGTGGGGGCTGCCTGATGGCTTGCTGGACCAGTGGTCGGTCACACTGTACACAACACAGTTTCTCCATTTATTATTCCAGCTCGGCCTGGCTGCCCAGACACCTGGCAAAACAATTACATAAATTCCACACCTGAAGATTGTTAACGCCGGGTATCTGAAGACGACTCCAACTGTTCGTAGTTCTGCTCGTGGTTCAAGGTGGAGCCTGTAACTTCTTCAGTAGGACGCTACGACCCTTGAGCACAGTGATAAAGGCCTCGAACACGACGGCACGACCCTAGAGCACGACGGTAAGACCCTCGGGGAATATGGCTTGGCGCGACACAGGAGGCTCGTGTTAGTGCCAGACATGTTGCTTGTGCTACTGATAACATCTTATCTCTTGCTATGTGTATTTTCATCACCTTCTGTCCATGTACAGTCCTAGATTTATATCATGATGGATGTATGTGGATGAGCAGCTTTGTCAGGGTAGGAGTACCTGAGACTGCATGTATGTATGTACGTACGTCCGTGTGTGTGTGTGTGTGTGTGTGTGTGTGTGTGTGTGTGTGTGTGTGTAAATCTTTGTTCAAGTGTGTACGTGCATGTGTATTCGTGCGTACACGCGCGTCTATACGTAAAGGAACTTTCTTCGACAATTTCTGATTTAAAGCTTCACCACATACCTAACCGGATGTTCTAAGGCGCCACGCAATACTGACATTTATTTTGGTTAACATTATTCCGATGTCTGCCATCAGACACATTATGCTCTACATTCCTACTATCTTGTGACAATTCGATATTGAGGGAAGAAATTTTGTTTCCACCGTAAAATACAAAGTACTGAAAGTATGAGTTCAGAGTGACTGAAAACTTCTGTTCATTGACCACACGTCGAGGGTGACACAACACGTCCAGCGAACAATCAGTGAACACGAGCACTTCTAAGAGAACTGTTAACTCTTTGAGAGTGACAACACATCCAAGGTAACTGAAAATACGTTCAGGATGACTGTGAACACTTCTACTGTGGAGAACTTGTCTAATGTAGATGAGAACAAATCCAGTGTGGATGAGAACATGTCCAGTGTGGATGAGGACACGTCCAGTGTGGATGAGGACACGTCCAGTGTGGATGAGGACACGTCCAGTGTGGATGAGGACACGTCCAGTGTGGATGAGGACACGTCCAGAGAGAGTTCTGAGTGTGAGAAACAAGCGCGGTCTTCCGGCTTCCTCTTATCAACATTTTTCAGGATATGAGGTAATTAGTAGGAAGCGGGGTGGAGGCTGCGGGGTAGGGGGGACTTCCTTGAGAGGGGATCTGGGGTAAATTATGGTGGAGCTGGTCATTAATCAGAGAGGATTAAGTGTGGAGCAGCGGGAGGACGCTCATGACCCAGAGCGTGATGTGAGGCCTCTGCGTCTGGGGTAGCCCACGACCCCTGGCCTGAAGTGGAGCCACCAGACACCCTAGTGTGAACCTCACCTCGCCAGCCACCTCCTGAGGTTGATACTGACGACTCTCGAGGGTGAATAACCCGGATCTTCCTCATTATCGGTGGGTTGGGGTGGACCACATCCCCTGTTGTCTCCATGTCTATGGAGGAGGAGCCACAGGAACATCAGGGCGTAGGGAAGGAGAGATCAAAGCCTCTACGAGTGGGAGAGATATGTGTGTGGTACAACAACTCTGACCCCTCACACACACACACACACACACACACACACACACACACACACACACACACACACACACACACACAAACAAACACACACACACACCACTTCACCAGAATTACCTAACATAACTGCACATTTTTAAAGAAGGCAATGCGTTAGGGACATCTGGCATTTTTTGCGTATATACAGCAATTGCCTTAATTCTGTAAGACTTTTTCATTTATACATGATATTAACGAAGACGTTTAGGCTCATGTGTGAACACAGTCGACAATACCTTGACATACACCTCAAGACTGACAGCAAACGTTGGCAAGTAACAAGTGATGGCAGGTAACGTAATTCTTTGCCATTTGCTGAACAGACACAGCTCTTAACAGGTTACACAGGTCTGGAAGTGCAGCAACGGGGTGAAGAGATAGCTAACAGATCATACAGGTGTGGCAGGAGTGTAACAATATGACAAGGTCATTCAATGGTTGTCTGATGGTCACAGATGTCTAGGGAATAAATGTTACCGGGTCACATATCACTGACAGGAGGCACAACCGTCGTCAACCAAGTGTTGACAGGAGGAATATGAATCAACTGATCACTACGGACACGTACCACATTACTGTTGGGTAGCGTTACAGATGACACGTAACGCATGTTGACCAGTAACGTAGCTGATGATAAGAGACAATGACAAGTAACACAAATGCTGGCACGTAATACAGCTGTTGACAGATGCTGTAACAAATGAAAGAGTTCTTTAAATGTACAACAATCACTGAGAACTAAATTTCCTGTCCAGAAGTAACGCTCCTGTCCACAAGTAAGTGTTGACGGGTCACGCCGCTCTGAAGGACGTAACACTTGTGTTGACAGTATGACTGGCGCTGATGGGTTGTCTGCTGGCTATCTACCGAATGTTACACTTGACAATTACCTGTTGACTGCAAGCAATGATGTTGAGAACTCCATCAAACGTTGCTGAAGATACTGCAACTTTAACATCAATCTCCGGAACAGCCAACAACGGCAAGTATGTTCATATCGAGTTAATACCTGGAACACGACGGTAAGAGCCTTCAACACGACGATGCGACCTTTGTGCTCGACGTTACGACCCTTGAACACGACGGTATCACCCATGACCCATACACGACCGTTCGACCCTTGACTATGATGACCTGGCCTCTGACTTGATCTGCAAATGTTTCGTCAAAGGTCAAGCCACTACAGCCAGTGGTCACACAACTCAAGGAATTACACAAAAACGAAACAGGAAAACATCATGTGAGGTATTAAAGGTTGGCGGCCATAGTGATGCACTAGACAAGGCGTCACTGTCCACTGTACCCACGTCATCCAGCCAATGATAAAGACAATTACGCGCCTCAACGCTGGGTCATTTACGTGGAAAATGGGCGATGGCCTGTGGGAAGCACTGTTCGTTCTCGTTAATGAAGAATGAGATGAACACAAAACATGCACAACAGTTCAACTCAGATTGCAAGCGAGATCGCTGTGTTTCCTCACTTCACGACGTTTTTTCTTTATGTTTTGTTCATTTTATTATTATTTTGACATCGCCCCAGGATCTTCCTGGGTCCTGCTGTCCAGGGTCAGGTGTAGCGGACGTGTCCACCTGAGCGGCGGTCGAGCCCGGCACATTGCAACCTCCACGCATCCCGAAACCTATACTCGACTAGACCCATCCCCAGCTGAGCAACTACTTACTAACGATCAAGCCAGACCCCTGCTTACTGCCGGACCCCTGCTTACTAACGGACCCCTGCTTACTAACGGACCCCTGCTTGCTGCCGGACCCCTGCTTGCTGCCGGACCCCTGCTTGCTACCGGACCCCTGCTTACTAACGGACCCCTGCTTGCTGCTGACTGAACAAAAGGAAATCAAAGAAGGAAATGTTCGCCAAGGGTCTGAGAGTTAACCTTCTCCGGATCACAGCTAGCGTGCTGACCACAATGCCTCGTAGGCTGGTCCGCTATTTCAACGAAGGAGTCCATCTGTAATGTATCGCCAACTCGTTATCAACCAAGACTAAGATCTATTCTCATTCTCGACTGGCTGACTAACCTTCCCTGCTACACGTTGCGGCAGGAGACTACCCCGCCACATGTAGCGGCAGGAGGCTACCTTGCTACATGTAGCGGCAGGAGGCTACCTTGCTACATGTAGCGGCAGGAGGCTACCTTGCTACATGTAGCGGCAGGAGGCTACCTTGCTACATGTAGCGGCAGGAGGCTACCTTGCTACGACATCATCTGAAGTGTTATAACTACTGTGACATCCACTCTGGAAAAGTTCACCTGACCTGGCAGAAGAGACGCTTCCATTACCAGGAATCAGGAAGACCCGAAGGCAGGAAGATCTGTGGTGATCCTGTAGGAGAATGTATCAGCAGGGAGACCTGTGGTGGTCTACAAGCTGGTTACTTTCAGCAGACGAGTGTAGCAGCAGGAACATCTACACAAGGTTGAGCCAGCAGATAGGCACATCAGCAGGAAGCGTAGATTCGTTAGCAGGAAGATCACATGAAGCAGCAGGCACTAGTGACCCGTACCTTACCTCAACTCTACAAAGTCAAGAGAAAAATATCTGCAGACTTGCCGTGTCCAGCTTAAGGTGACGGAGCGTAGCAAGAGCGACCATCTGTTCCAGGAAAACCATTTCGTGTAGAAAACGTAACTCGGAGAATTTGATATAAAAGTTACGTAAAAGTTGCTTCAGTAACGTCCAGTGATACGAAAACAATTTCAACATGGAGGTAACTTGAAATACAGCGTCGTATACAAAATTACGTAAACATGATGGAGTTTCCAAGTGTACAACAGATCTGATGCAGTCATCAAGAACTCGTAAGATGATATTCTTCAGTATTCTTTTATCTTCTTTCTCTTACGTCCTCCAAAAGGCATCCTACAGTCATCTCTCAATTCTCACGCCGGCAACAAAGGAACGTGTCCTTTGTGACGTTCCATTATCATAAGTGTCCTTGTGAATCAGAAGCCGGGCCATAAGTGGGTGGTTTTATGTGATGTTCTGATACCTGGGGTGTACCCAGCCCCTGGTAAGGGTTAAAACATCGCTGCTACACCATAACCTGACCTCTTGACTCAAACCTTTTGGCACAAAATTGCCTCCTTCAGGACGACAGCTTAATTACCTCTGCGTCCACTTCACCCTTTAAGCAGTATAACTTTAATCGTTCAGTATGGTAATAGTGCTTGGTTGACATCTTTACCCAAGCTTTAACTCGTAACGCTGGCATATTAAGCTGACCCCTCCAGATCTTTCACTTACAGCCCTGAGTTCAGTACCTTCTGCCCCAAGAAATTACCCTCAAGCAGGGTAAGTTTGTATCAACGAAGTAGCTTGGCCAGCGCCAGGGGGCCGGCCTATCGTATAGGTGTATCAGCGTCATCAAGACAACGTGCTGCCATAGTACGATAATGACCAGTTGTATATAGCACGGTGCTGCCGCTATGATACGTTGATTACCAAATGTATTTGCCTGAGTGGCGTGGTACGATAACTGCCCGTAGCGTCCGCTGCTGCCAGGTTCTGTGATTGTTCAGGTTTTAGACCAATAGACTATCATGGTTATCATCAATACCGTCAACGTCAAGTTATACAAACCAATCGAGAAATTTTGAACAACTCCGTGTGTTCAGAATAGTGCTGACCATAAACTCTGACTTTATTAGAGAACTGTGTGGTGTGGGGCGTCCATGATGCTATCCTCCAAAGATACACCTGCCAGTGTGGCGTTGTCATCCACTGAGCGAAAGTATTGCTATTATTAGTTATCTGTCAACAGACGCTCCAATTTTGTGTAACAAATTGGCCAGCTGTCTCATCAACAACCGCTGGACGGCAGAGGGGTGGGAATTTGCTTGGGACATTGAGCAAAATTCTGTCACTTCTAAGAAAAAACATAAGCTCGTGTGTATATCACAGTGTTGTCGCTACTCACACCCAATGTTTCCTGGTAGATAAGATGAGGTGACACCGTCAGAACTGGAATATGGAAAGAAACAGCAACACTGCAGAACTCAGCAACAAAACTTGCTTCCTTCAGTTGTTGTACAAATAATGTCAACATAACAGGAATATTGGTGATTGTTTTCCTAACTTGTGAAGCTGTGATACTTGCCGGTAATTAACACATCCCAGGACGATCAACACATGACTGTTTGCTGGAGAATATACGACACATCAGTTGATCAAACGACATAAGTGATAAACTAGTGAAACATGATCCACAAAGAGTGATACAAGTGGAACGTGAGATACAACAATCTATACAATACCAAGACATGGTTTACAAATAGTGATACAGTACTGAAGCGCGTTACAACAAGTAGAACACACACAACACAACAAGTGGAAAAGAAAAGTGATCAATCTAGAAATATTACAAATATTACAAGTGACACAACAAGTGATTGTCACACACAGCTTCCCGCCACACTTGGGTTAGGTTGTGAACGATCATTATATTCTCTTATTTATTCTCGTGAATTCTATACAAACGAATCAAAAACCTTGTTGGTATAACGAAGAAAAATATCAAAACAATTTTGTTTATACACGCAGCTGAAACAACGATCACTCTCAGGTACTTTTCACGGTGGTTGGAGGGAGTTCTGCACGTGAAAATATAAATATGTGATGAAAACTGTGCATACTACAATGTAATCACCCACACAGGTTTTTACCAAGTATGGAGAAACACTGGACCCGAATACCAATATCAAATTCAATATGCAATATATTATCAACGTCGCAAACGTGAAAAAGAATAATTGTGAAATATTCATCTGTCAAACGTAAAATCGTAAAATCAAAATAACTAATTATCAATATCGAAATTCCAAACCTGACCAACGAAGGACACATCAGAGACATGTTGGTGAAATTGAATACTACAGAAATAATAATTTAGATAAGAGATACGAATGTAGATATCGGAGATAAATGTAACTTCGTCTGACGTGTAAATAGTAGCAAAACCAGGAGAAGAGGAGTGGGAAATTATGTGACCAATATATGCTGGGTCAGGGGTCACTGAGCCACAGACAATGGGGTCATGCTGAACATGTAACATGTCTGAAATGAGGAAAGATGTATGACAGTGCGAGACGGGGAGGCGGCCCCTGGAATACAAGAGACAGACAGACTGGACGGACGGGTCTACTGGACGGTTGTGGTGGGACAGAGTAAGAGACTGTGGCACGGGAGGGACTGCACGTACGAGGGGAGGGAGCTGGGGGGGGGGGGGATGACTGGACCCGTGTCACCTGCCCAACGATGGTTGTCAGGTACTGCTGGTAGCCTCTACCTACGTCAACCATGTGGGTGAACAGGACATTACTCACGTCTCCTGCACGTCGTGGCAGCCAGCTAGAGGGGCAGGAACTGGGGTGCTGCATTATTAATTTCCAATGGTAAGAACACAAGGAGCCAAGCAAGGAATTTTTTCCTTGAAGATTCAATTGTCTGTCCTTTACGCTAACTTGCTGAGCCGGGAAGAGCAAGTGAGTTTATATGAAACATACACAGGTAAAGAGTTATACATGAACTAATCTACATACATATGCAGCTGTGTGGTGATGATCATGTATACACGTATTCATAAATCTATCAATTTCTCTGACTCGCACAACCTTCATCCGTACCAACTGTTTACCAGACTGCTGATCTATCCGTCGGCTTCTGTTATCTATCTATCTATCTATCCCATCATCTCTTTATCTAACATTCATACCTAGTTCATTCTCTATAGTTTAAACTAATGCGTAATACTAAGGTTAAACATATCACTAGCCATCTGGACACAGGTTGGGGGCCCTCAGCTGCAAACTCCAAACAATACCAAAAGTTCTGTTGGGAGACTTCATGTAAACACGTCGTGTGTTCGACAGATCCTGACCGCCTGGAGGAGGGGTAGTGCCGGGTAGTGGAAGGGAGGCTGCGGGAGGTCAACTGGAGAGGGACTGGGAGAGGCGTGGTAAAGAGGAAAAGGTGATGTGGGGTGAAGTGGCACAGGTCAGTGAAGTGTGGAGGGGATGGTTCAGTAGGCAGAGGTGCCATTGAAGGGATTAAAGCGTGGGGGTGGCAGGAGGTGCCAGTATTGGGGCTCAATCCTGTGGGTGGTACAGGTGACTGGAAGTGAGAGGAACACTGGAGGATGATGAGGGAGAGGAGGACGGATGAAGAGGGCCAGGGTAAGATACCGTCCCGAAAGGCAAGCCGAGGAGGAACCAGAGATTTTGAGATGTGTTGACAGAGGATGGAGGCCTGGCTGACAGGGTGGAGGACGGTCGATAGAACGATGGAGAGATGGAGGAAAATACGGAATGAAGAGACAGAAGAGAATGTGACAGTTCAAGGTGAGGATAAACAGGGAAGGATGTGGTATAGAGAGAGCAGTGACAGTTCTATGTTACAAAACACACGTCGAGGTAAAGGCTTCAGTCCTCATAGAAAAATGGGGTATACTGATGGCAGTCACAACACACGCCCCTACAACACATACCCTCATAACCCACACCCACATAACACAAGCCCTCACAACACACGCCCTCATAACACAAGCCCTCACAACACACGCCCTCATAACACATACCCTCATAACACACACCCACATAACACAGGCCCTCATAACACAAGCCCTCACAACACACGCCCTCATAACACAAGCCCTCACAACACACGCCCTCATAACACATACCCTCATAACACACACCCACATAACACAGGCCCTCACAACACACGCCCTCATAACACAAGCCCTTACAACACACGCCCTCATAACACAAGCCCTCACAACATAAACCATGAGTCAGTAGGCCTTCCCGCGCCACCGTGGGTGACCAGTTCCCACAATCTGGCCAGAGCCCACATCCTGCACTTTATGGAAAGTTACGGTGGCCATCACAAGAGAATAACTTAGACCTTGCAAAACGGTCGCTACGACAACGAACTACGTGGTGTCTTGGGTGTGACGTAGCTACAAAAACCTGGAATACCATCAGGAAGCTGTGTGTGTGTGTGTGTGTGTGTGTGTTTATACACATATAGGAGTATAAACATGGGAGTACATGTATACTACAAGGTTAAGAGACGGGACAA
Source organism: Panulirus ornatus (assembly GCF_036320965.1). Taxonomy (NCBI): domain Eukaryota; kingdom Metazoa; phylum Arthropoda; class Malacostraca; order Decapoda; family Palinuridae; genus Panulirus; species Panulirus ornatus. The sequence continues at coordinate 24,312,897 of NC_092289.1, read as the reverse complement.
CATTAGTGTAAACTCTCTCCCCGTAACATACAAACCGTAATCGCGCACACACACACACAGACACACACACACACACACACACACACACCTGCAGCTCTGTGTACACACCACAACAGAGACCACCACAACATTACCATAACACAACCACACACTCACTTCTTAAGAAAGATGGTGAGGCACAGGCAGGGTAGCTGGTCAGGTCGCCAGACAGACCTGCAACATTAGCCAAACTTAGCGTCTCGTGAACGACTAGTGAACATTACTTAGTGCTGCTATGAACAACTTTATCTGCTGCCTTGCGACACTAATTCCGTTTCTCTAGTACATTCACCCCTCTGGTAGAGGGAAATAAGGTTGGTTTCTGCTGGTGAAGGGCGTAAGTTAAAACGACAGTAAGGCCAGCTTGGCACGTAGCTCGGTTCTGATAACTTCCTGGGTCTTAAATTTGCGACAGCGTCGTGCTACGCTTCGCTAAGTCCAGAAATTACACAAAAAAGGTTGTAAAGCTGGCAAGGTGGACGTTACTCCCTCTCTCGGTTTAAATAAATCAACATTTATCGCCGAGTTTCTTTCCCACTTGCGGCCAAGTTGATGAACGAAATTGTTCAGGGAAGTGGAGCGTCGGAAAATGGTAAGCGTCTTGCACTGTGGGATATTTGGGAGTGATCACTCTCCTACAGCGGGGTGGTGGGTGTGTCATCATTATCCTGACGCACAGTGTGTCGATCAGTGGTCAATATGTCAGTACGGGTGGCAATCGTCAGTATTTTCAATACGGTGTCTCGGTAGAGGATCACTGTCTCACGCGTCGTTTTGCCCCAGAGAACACGATCTTCCATAGGGTTAATTTCAGTCTGTGTCACGATCGTCATTTTCGAGAAATCTTGTCCAAAGTGTGGCAGAGAAAGGGACGTAAACCAACACAATAACAAGGCATGAAGAGGAACACAGGAACGGTCGGCCCTCGGGAATGTGACGACATGACTCTCAGGCTTCGAACCACAGCGGAACGACAATAATGTTTGCACTTATATTACCTGAATAAGGATTTCAGCAAATGTGATCAGCATGTACACACAATCTAATCTGAAATTTGGTGCGTAAATGACGACCCAACAAGTACGTATCACCACAACACAATTTGGAACTTGTGAAGAGGATGGATGATGTCAAGACCCTGGCGGAATCAGGTGCGACAAGATACAGTAAAGTTTATGATTACAGAGTAAGTGTGAAGATGTACATACACACGTTGGCCTGATATGACATAGTGTACAAAAATCATAATTCTTCCTCCGAGGGTCTGATATCATGGTAAAATTTCAGATCTGCTCGGGCAGTTGCTCCCAAGGGTTTCGGACGAGGAATGTACACAAACAGACGACACACAAGAGGCAGCCGGAGTGGTGGAAATATTCCCCTAAGCTCGAGTTGGGGGATGATAAACGTGCGTGGCTTACCTCGGAGTATGGTTGCCTCCCCGAACATCCTCCTCCTACGCTGTACCACAACACTTCAATCACTTTACTACACCTCCACACGCTCCCTGCGCCATCACCATCCCTCATCACCCTCTCTCACCTCCACCCACTCCCTTTCCGTGTAACACAATCCCTCCCTTCTACCTTATATCTTTGCCTCTCTCCTTCCCCCACATTATCATACATCCCCACCCACCTTATGCCTCCTACCTTCTACCCTTCCTCCTACACCTTCATGACCTTTAATCCTTCACTGCATAAGTACCCTCTCCCTCTGTTCCTCTTTCCCGCCATTCTCCATCGTTTCCCTCCCTATAAAGTCCATCCTCAGCCATGCACCTCACCTGCATCTATTTACCTTCCTCACACCCACTCACGACAGTATCCCGATCTTCCCGCTCCCTTCTTCCTGAGTCAGGTGGCCCCTCCATCACCCTGTTCGCAGCCTCCTCCGCCCTAGGCAGCGCTCCCAGGCCTAGATTGTCAGCCATAGTTTTACGTTCAGTGGTTTGGTCCACCAGTGTCAACAACAAACAATCATCTTCAATCATCGCCTGCAGACACTTTTCCTATTTCCCAGCCACTGTGGACCGCCTTCACCTGCCCCCTCAACTGCTTCAGGTGAGGTGAGACAGCCGCTGATTCATCTCTGCATGAATGCCAACACTGATTTCTGTTCGTTTACTGAGGTGTAGTGGGAGTGTGGGTTAGCCTGACTGTATCAAACAATACAAGACAATGCGAAGTTATTTTGATTAACTGATTCTTTATTCTCATTAAAAGGCGATGTGAGGAGTGAGGGGAGGTGGGAGGGGTGACACTACCACTGACACCACAAAACCAGTGTTCCCAGCTCAACACACACCACCCCGACCTAACAAGGCTTTCCTGAACACATGTCCACGAGGCAGGTTCCACGGTCTCCCGCGACCAGATTCTATAAAAAAAATAAGGATTATATATATATATATATATATATATATATATATATATATATATATATATATATATATATATATATATATATATATATATTTTTTCATACTATTCGCCATTTCCCGCGATAGCGAGGTAGCGTTAAGAACAGAGGACTGGGCCTTTGAGGGAATATATATATATATATATATATATATATATATATATATATATATATATATATATATATATATATATATACATATATATATATATATATATATATATATATATATATATATATATATATATACATACGTAATATGCAAGTCTATAGACTTTTTGTTGTGTTGGAGCTGCAATTTTGCTAGCACGTCAAAACTTTTGAATTTGTGAACTACGGTTTGCAATGTCCGCAGACTTCCCGCGTGTCGTGCTGACATCGCCAGCAGATAGGTTAGGTTAGGTTAGATAAGGTAAGATTAGGTTAGGTTAGGCTAGCTTAGGTTGGATAAGGTAAGGTTTGCTTAGGTTAGATGAGGTAAGGTAAGGTAATGTTAGGTTAGGTTAGGTTAGGTTAGGTTAGATGAGGTTAGGTGAGGTTAGGTGAGGTTAGGTTAGGTTAGGTTAGGTTAAGTTAGATGAGGTTAGGTGAGGTTAGGTGAGGTTAGGTAGGTTAGATTTCTTAAGGATGCTATTGATTTTTGCCACAAGGATGATCTCGAGCATTAGACTGACCGATGACCTGATTATGTCTCAGTCACAATCAAAATCCTCTCATCTGGTGGGGACTCAGGACCTGCGATTGTGGTCAGGGAAGCCAGGCGGGGGCTGCTCCCGCCCCCAGTATTCATCATGAATTATGCTGAGGCAATGCTGAGAGAGGCAACCTCAGACCTCCACGAACACACGAAGCTGGAGGGGATGATACATAAGCCTTCACACTCAGGGACTTCGAACCTACGCCATCTCACACCAGATAACCTCAGACATCCGGCAGAAAAATCATTCAAAGCCACGCCAGTCTTGCCCAAGCTAGCAGTGGGCGTCAGGTGCGGGCGTCCTCACATAAAATCGAGTGGGCTCTTTAAGGTCGTGCCAGATATTTATTACTATTCTGTTTTCCACAACCCACAAATACCTGTCCTCTTTTCCTTTTCCTCGAGGCCTGCACACCTGGCTCTGTGGAAGTTTCACCACTAAAATCCTATTTGGCAATATCTGTATTACACGATTTTCATATCAATTTCCATTCTTTATTTCTATTCAACTTTGACATTCGTAGTTCTCCGGGTAAAATACTGACCGCTCATCATGGTTCCGTGACTACAGTGAATGGGAATTCAGGTTTACATAATGTTTAAGCTGTAGAAAATTCAATAATTGTTGGGATCACGAACGCTGGCGACCTTGGAAGCTGATTGGCTGACTCGAAAATGTGTTGGCGTGGCGGCAACGGGTGGTGGTTGACGGGTGGGGGAGGCCGGTGGCCAGTGGTGGGGGTTATGGACGCACCTCCTGTACCATCGATCTACCGTCATTACAGGAAACCGCTTTTAAAGTTCTCAATGCTATCGGAAGCACCTTTATGTGGCCCGGGAGGGAGGGAGGGGGGACACACTCAGATTCCATTCTCCAGTTCTCTTTCCTTCCTAGTTTTCTCACTTTTCTTCAGACTTTGAATGTAAGTCATTCTCTCTCTCTCTCTCTCTCTCTCTCTCTCTCTCTCTCTCTCTCTCTCTCTCTCTCTCAAGTGAGCCCGATCCCCGTAATGCTCGTTCCGTACCCTTTCCCTGAACACCTTCGTACCCAGTCTCTCATCTTCCCAGCACCCAGCATACTCCCAGCACCCAGCACACTCCCAGCATTGTAACAGACTTGTCTACAGCCAGACAGCCATTAAAAATTTTCCCGTAATATTATGAGTCCGGAAATAAGGTTTAGTTAAAGCAACTATCCTTTGTCTTCACCCATGACAGAGGTTTGGTCGTGCAACACCAGTAAGCTACACTACAGCCACATTAACACCAGTAAGCTACACTACAGCCACATTAACACCAGTAAGCTACACTACAGCCACATTAACACCAGTAAGCTACACTACAGCCACATTAACACCAGTAAGCTACACTACAGCCACATTAACAGACAATTACGTTTCAGTAAGTGTGTGTCGAGCCGCTGGTCAGGTGGAGTCCTCCTGCACACCAAACACACGTCGCTGTCCTCCTCCAGTTCCTCAGATCAGGCAAGACCCCAACTATTAGTACACCAGCGGGTCGGTCATTCTTCACATCAGAGAAAATCCCAGACGAGCTCCACACACACACACACACACACACACACACACACCTGCCAGCAGACAACACGGCCAGGGCGGGAGTAACCAGGGGACGTGACGGGAAGGGAGCGTTCCGCCACCTGCACCAACTAATGGTGGCGCGTCTGCCTGATTTACACTTCCGCAGGAGAATGAGGAAGCATAGTGCTCTATACCCCGTCGTAGCACGTCAAGGTGGATGGCAGGATTAAGGAAATGGTAAGGTGCCTGTGTGTGTACGAGAGAAAGAGAGAGAGAGAGAGAGAGAGAGAGAGAGAGAGAGAGAGAGAGAGAGAGAGAGAGAGAGAGAGAGAGAGAGAGAGAGAGAGAACATGCATCACAAAACTTAAGTCTGACATTCGTGGGGAAGACGGAGAGTTATGGGAATACGTAAAAGGCGGATTAACGAGTCTACGAGTCTTCCATAGTTCTTACCCTCGGCAAAGAGGGAACGAGAGTTGAGCAGCGTCGTTCTCCACGCGCTCTGTTGTGTCGACCTTGAGTAGAGCCAGCCAGCCAGAGGCGAACAGCGGCGCTCTTCACCCGTTGTCTTGGTCTTGTGGCGGGTCTACCACCTGGCACTTGGATACATACGTCTCTCTCTTACCGCATTCATAACTATGGGTTAACTTGTGCTGAGAACTCTGCTTACAAGCTCTCAGCTTCTGCTGCCTCAGCACCAGACATCTCCTCTGTCTCATGGTTTTGCTTTTGATGCACGGGCAGCTGACGGCCTTACATGTACCTACAAGACTATACACTAAAAATGAGAAACGTATTAATCTCTCGTCTGGTTAATGTTTCGGCTGACTGATGTGTGGACAAAAGACGTAACTGTTCACAAAATCGCAAGCGTCTATATACTGACACTCATGTTTTGTTAAGTGGCCAACAGACAGCATTCACGGTATATACATAATCATCTAAGTTCGTTAAAGTGAGTAGATGTGATTTGGCAAAGGTCAAGACCTCACGAGGTGCAGTAAGTGTTTGCTGCAACAAACGTGCTGTGCGACGATGTTGTATTCCCCAGGACGACGCTGTACGACGATGTAGTATTCCCCAGGACGACGCTGTACGACGACGTTGTATTCCCCAGGACGACGCTGTACGACGACGTTGTATTCCCCAGGACGACGCTGTACGACGATGTTGTATTCCCCAGGACGACGCTGTACGACGATGTTGTATTCCCCAGGACGACGCTGTACGACGATGTTGTATTCCCCAGGACGACGCTGTTAGCTCGAAACTAGACAAGACGTGAGGCTGTTGAGGACGACCCTCGTGGTGTCTGCTGTGATGTTGTGCCTCCCCCCCCTCCTCCCCCCCCTCCTCCCTCCCCTCCTCCCCCCCTCCTCCCCTGAACAACGTGAACTGGTCTCAACTCACAGTAACCTAACCTCTCTGATCTTCACCTCTCGTCACTGGAACCTTATCCGTACAACCCAACTACAACCCAACCTAAAACAAATACGATACAACCCAAACCATACCAACCTGACGACACCACAAGCCAAGCCAAGCAACACGAGCCTGACACCACCCATGGTGGGTGACGAGATCCCTCGGGGCAATACAAAGCTGAACAATACAACAGGGAGGCACATCTTTGTGGCAAACATCGTTACTACTGCATCAGCGTCTGACGGAGGCAGGCAGGCAGGCAGGCAGGGAGGGAGGGAGGCAAGAATTTTTATGTGAGAGAGAGAGAGAGAGAGAGAGAGAGAGAGAGAGAGAGAGAGAGAGAGAGAGAGAGAGAGAGAGAGAGAGAGAGAGAGAGAGAGAGAGACAGACAGACAGACAGACAGAGAAACAGAAGGGGAAGTGGAGTAAGATCAAGAGATTCGTGACTGCTTACGTCATCCGAGGGGGAAGTGGATTATTGGAGTGTTAGACGTCTGGCATGATATGAAGGGGTGGTGGCAGAGTAGGTGGGTGGTTATGGTGGTAGAGTAGGTGGGTGGTCATGGTGGTAGAGTAGGTGGGTGGTTATGGTGGTAGAGTAGGTGGGTGGTTATGGTGGGAGAGTAGGTGTGTGGTTATGGTGGTAGAGTAGGTGGGTGGTTATGGTGGTAGAGTAGGTGGGTGGTTATGGTGGGAGAGTAGGTGGGTGGTTATGGTGGTAGAGTAGGTGGGTGGTTATGGTGGTAGAGTAGGTGGGTGGTTATGGTGGGAGAGTAGGTGGGTGGTTATGGTGGTAGAGTAGGTGGGTGGTCATGGTGGTAGAGTAGGTGGGCGGTCATGGTAGTAGAATAGGTGGGTGGCCGTGGTGGTAGAGTAGGTGGGTGGTTATGGTGGGAGAGTAGGTGGGTGGTTATGGTGGGAGAGTAGGTGGGTGGTTATGGTGGTAAAGCAGGTGGGTGGTAGTGGCGGTCATATTTTCTAGTGGCAGGAAGGGGCTGAGGGGGTATGGGGTGGGCGGGTGTGCAGTTGACTCCCGGCAAATATTGACCTGGCACGCTGACTAAGCTTCCGCTTCTGGCTCGGTCCCCAGGTCTACTGACACACTCTACATTCCGCCATACACTGAGCAAACCTCCATCATGAGGATATGTTTCAAGTGGCATCAGAGGGAGAAACTGTCTGACGATACGAGAGGACCTGTACACAGCTGGAGGACTGGACGTGCTTCGTCCCACTCATGGCCAGTGTTCCCGGCAGACGAACACCACATGGGTCGCTGGATTATACATCATTCAGATGCGAAGGAAAATATTTAGTCTGTATCTTCCAACGCATGAGATAAAAATCAACGTCAAAATACATATAACCATAAAAATACTCTACCTGACCCGATTAAAAGTCAGTTCAAAGTCTACAGCAACCATGATAATACCAATAACAACATTCAGTGGATGAAAAACTTACCAAAATTTTTAAGATCAATCGAGTATCAGAGTGAGCGTGGCCACGAACATGATGAGGCAGATGGCCACTGGTCCGCCAAGTGGTCACAATCCCAGCCGTTCTCCACCACTGAGTCACTATGAGGCAATATTGTGCAGTCGTGAGCAAACCTCCCACTCACGTGTCACTTAATTTATCTTTTATGTTGATCAAATTCAATATCAGTTCGCTAATTATCATACATATAAGTTTCTTTCATTAACTAATGTAAATTATTTTTCTTCTGATAACGTTTCTTAGAAGAGTTAATACATCACCGTCACACATCACGTGAGTGGCACTCTTTTGCACGAGAATATTACGTTATTCTGAATTGCTTGAGATTTATGTCATTCGCCAATGTATCCATCAGAGGAAGACGGTACTGTCTTAAATGACAATATTTCTGATACGTACTTGCGTCTTACAGGGAGAGAGTGTTACATCGTGTTGCCTCGTCTTTTACCCTTGTATATATGCCATGCTTCAGCTTTATATATACATAAACATGCACATCCCATATTATGCCAGATAGCCATCTTCTGACCATCTCAAAAGTGGAAGATAAACAGCTGGGTTGGCTGTGAGCTAGATGCCAGGTCTGGGACTCAAACCCGACCTGTTACACTGGTGGGCCGCATCGCTGACCACTACATGACGGAGAGTAGTGTGTGTGTGTGTGTGTGTGTGTGTGTGTGTGTGTGTGTGTGTGTGTGTGTGTGTGTTAATGTGTTCGTCGTGTACCCATGAGTCTACAGGTCACACTGTCAGCTGATCGTTCCAGCTTATCCTAACTTTCCACACATCTTTATCTTACATACTAACTACATCAGATATCTGTAGAAATACAAAAGAAATACAAGATTCGTTGGGTCCTAATTTGTTATTAATACAACCATCATCAGAGGTTTTTTGTCTTCTTCACAATCAATGTAATAAAAAATGTCTTTATGAGTCATTTGAATAACATATGAATCATTTTCATTGTGTAATATTATATGCCAAACCAATTACCAAATACAGACAATTAAATGAGGCAACAGTTCGTTGTCGGTGCCATAAAGCAGGTCACTAGAGTGCAATATGTCTGACTCTCGCCGAACTTTATAACGTGTTCATCCCACACACAAGCTACAGTATCACGTGATACGTACACAACTTTCTCATCATGATATCGTGACTACTGAGGGATTACTCTGACCTCTACACGACGACCTACCATCCAAACTCCTGCAAATAACCGAAATGTATCTTGAAGTTTACACGTGAGATGCTTCCGGCAGCGAAGCCTCTCCGTTTACTGCAGCCTCTTCCCTGTGGCTGGTGATGGCAGTGGCTACGGTGCGAGTGTGGCACGAGCGGAAATTGTTCAAACCTTGTGTTGATGTTGATCCAAAGGTTCCTCGGTAACGCTTAGTATGAAGCGCAAGTCACACCTTCAGTGTCTCCGACAATTTCTCTTCATTCTCCCCGCAAAGACAAAGGTTCTGTTGGACTGAGGTATTGACCAGTGCAGGCGAGCGCTCAGAGCAGCCAGGAGAGGTGCTGGTCACTTGTCACTAATGCCAAGTTATGATCACAACATTACCCAACAACACTGAGCCTCTATATCATCAGGAAGACACAGCTCACACAGGACAGCAACAACACCAGCTTCACCACAATTCAACTATAATACATTCTAAGGAACTCAATACAACGTCTATAACATGAAACCTAAGCTCGTATACATACTACCCACTGCACTTCACTATGAACAACTCGTCTACCACATCCATGATGCTGGCATGTAAGCTACAGCTTACCTACTGCCACAAACAACAATGATCCATATCAAAAACACCTACAATTCTTTTCATTTATCCCGATGATAATGCACATGTTGGACACAAAAATCATTAGAACTATCATATTTTCCCATTCTTCTCCTGCTATTGCAATTCATGCGATCAAAAAATCATTTTGAATTAATGATGCTCAATTGTTTCTCCTCGCAGCGTGGAAGCAAGCGAGTTTATTCAAGTTGTTGAGGGCATGTTTGTCGAGGGAACTGACCCATGTTGTCGCCACTCACACCTGGGTGGGTCTCTGTCAACTGATGGGGCGCCGGGATCTCGCACACCTCATGACGTCTCATGACCTGAAGCAACGCTCGGGCACTCGAACTGAGCCTCTCAACGGTTCTGGTCACTGGTCCGCCCGTCATGGTAGTCGTATAATCAGTTTCCAGCCATCCATACCCTCACCCACCCTCCGTCCGTCCGTTTATTCCTCCATTCGTCCCTCCGTAACGCGGTTTTTATAACGGACGCCAAATAGTTGCACTCAGGAGGCTGAAATTTTCGCTTAAACTTTGAGAACAGCAGGTGACGCCCTACATACAGCACGTGCTTCCTGTTCACACTGACCGAGAGGACAAACAACTTGTCAAGCGCTTGCACTCCCAGGTTACGTGTCCTTATCCACAACCTGGCACTATAAACAATCTGGCTCTGACCTCAACACACACACACACACACACACACGCGCGCGCATGCAGAACTAGGAGTATAAACGCACACATTAGGACACACACGTACAAACACATATAAAACAAAGATTTTCCTCAACTTTCGAATCAACAGATGCCTCGCATTCCAGCCACGACTCGTCTCGACCGTAAACAGCTAACACCTACAACACCATCGGAAACATGCTTTTACGGCTGGTGATACTGGTGAGGTTCGTGGAACCTTCCTGCCACACACACCGTGCTGGTGAGGGTGGATTCTTCCTGCCACACACACCGTGCTGGTGAGGGTGGATTCTTCCTGCCACACACACCGTGCTGGTGAGGGTGGATTCTTCCTGCCACACACACCGTGCTGGTGAGGGTGGATTCTTCCTGCCACACACACCGTGCTGGTGAGGGTGGGTCCTTCCTGCCTCACACTGTGTCGCGGGTAGTTACCTGCGAATTTCGACACCCAGGGAGCTGGACGAGCAGTGAATAGCTGGGTGATAGGATACCAGCCCTGAAGGGAGTGCCAGAGCTGGTTGACGGTTGACCGACAGTAAAAAAAAAAAAAAGAAAAAAAAGAGAGTTGGTTGGTTGATGGGATAACAATAGAGGACTCAGAGATCAACAACAGATGGATGGAGGGGAAAAGCGGAAACTTAGGCTGACAGGAGGCCAGCAAGTGACAGACGGCCACAACGTCCGGGTGACAGGTGTTGAAAGCAGGGAGACGGGTAAGATGTCCAGGTGCCTGGACATGAAGGGGAGATAGGACGGCAGGATGCTGTGGTTTCTGTACACTGACACCTGGGCTTCGTCACAGTCTCCAGACTTTCCAGATCTGAGATCCTCTAGAAGATGGTGGCCGTTCAGAAGTAAACATGAGCAAGATGAAGCGAACAATTTCTTACAAAGTTTCTCCCACGTTATGTTAACTCCAGAAGTTGTAGGCAGGTATTGGTGTTGGACGAAGCATGTGTGGACGTCATGGGTGTGGTATTCAGTAAATTCCTACTGTATGAAGCGTGTGTTCGGAGTAATGGGCGTGACAGGTAATACATTCCAGCTGCATGAGGAATGTGTTAGGTGTCATAGGCGTGGTAAGCAATATATTGTAGCTGCATAAGGCGTGTCCAGACGCAGGGACGCGGCAGGAAAGAAGCAATATGTTCATATCGGTTGGGCTAAATGTTTGAGGTTTTGCAAATCAGGCACAAAATGGTTTCAGTTGATGAGATATTTATGTTAACGTTATTGTCTGGAATATGGATACATCTTTGCTTATGTGTGTGAGTACTCCTAATTATTTCTCCGTTGAAAATTATCAAAAGCTATTTCTTTCTAAAAAGAAAGATAAGAAATTAAGAATTTCGTCAAATTGTTACCTATAAAGCAGGTAACTGCTACGTTTTCCACTCAGAATCATAGAAGATGGTCAGGCAAAGTGTGGTGGACGCCAGGTGAGGTGCTTTTATTAAGGAGACAGACATATGATGGTGAGGGAGGACATGGACGAAAAGGAGAGCACACTGGCTCTAACAGATGGTGGAGGCGTCGGAGAGACACGAAGCAAATTTGGTTACAGCTGATGTTTGGCCAGAGACAGTGGAGGAAAAATTATCAGAGATGTTATGGAAGGAACAAGGATAAAAAGATGGCTTTGGCTGGTGGAGAGAGCGAAGAGTAGAAGAGATGCCTGCAGGTGATGGGGGAGGTAGAGAGTAGAAACGGACTGTTACAGCTGGCGAAGGAAGCAGAGAATGGAACCAGATGGTTACAACAGATGGAATGAGGGGTAGAAACAGATGGCTACTGCCGGTGGAGGCCCGAGAGAGTAAACAAAAGATGGTTGCAGTTGGTGGAGGGAGTAGGGGAAGTGAAACAAAAGCTGGTGTTGCACTAAGATGGCTGGCCCGAGGGATATGTGCTCCAGACAATGGCAGGGATGAGAAGCGGCGACTCTCAGAACCAGTGTGTGTGGAGGCTGGGATGTATGGGTGTGGGGGTAAGGCTGTGTAACGTGGACGACGGGTAAGGGTGTATCAGGGCGGGCTCAGGACTGTGCTGCCATACGAGTGTGAGTGTTGGATTGTGTGGGTTTAGAACGATATGAATGGGAATGAGCCTGTGAATCTGCAGGAGAGCACAGTTATAGAGTTTTGTGTCTGTATGAACGTTTGTATCGAGGTGTCTGCACGTAGTGCTATGCGTTTGTAAGGATATGTATGGTGTATAGTTGTGGTGTGGAGTTGTATAGCTGCAAGAACTTGTAACTGTACGCATGCATGGACGCAGGGTTTTGTGTGTGTGTGTGTGTGTGTATGTGTGTGTGTGTGTGTTGTGTGTGTGTGTGTGTGTGTGTGTGGAAGGGGGTAGATTGGGTGTTGGGTTGTGCAGAGGAGAAGGTCTTGAAGGTTCATCTCGAGCTGTATAGATAAGGATGGGTTTGGTGTGTGTGTGTAGGCTGAAGGTGTGTTGTCCGATGTGTCGGGGTTTTACTTTTCCAAATGAAAAGACATGGAGGCTCAGTCCCCTCTTCTCGACGCTACCTCGCTAACGCGGGAAATGGTAAATATGTATGAAAACATTATATATATATATATATATATATATATATATATATATATATATATATATATATATATATATATATGAGGTTTAGCTTGTGTGTGAAAACAGGTGGGAATCGTGGCGGGGGTGTAGGATCCCTGGATCACTTCAGTAACAAAATATCTTGTATTTATCTTTCTCTTCCTTAGTCATCATACTTGATCAACAATGAACATGGCATCCAAGTGACAAAAAACAAAGCATTCTTAACAGGTCTAGAAAAACAGGCGAACCCAGGAGGAAATAACAAGATCTATCCTTCTTGCTGCACCACACCGTCAGGCTGAGGAACAAGAGACATACATATCGGCGGACGGACGAAACTCCTCACAGCCGAAGATGAGGTTCCAATAGCAAGCAACGTGCATCCCAGAGCTTCCCCTGCCGCCCGTACTACCGCCAGAAATCTGGAATGTAGAGTCTACAGATGGGCGGAGTCTATCATGTCAAAGGTTAATAAATGAAGAAGAAATCTCGAGAAATGCAAGTCTTTAACTGCGCTTGATAAGTCTCATCTTCAATACAGGCAGCACAACGAGATCAATATGACACGTAATGATAACATGTGGAGTTATAACCAGTTATACTGCTCTGGTGACGTCATATACAGTACAATTATATTTACTCTAACCAAACTGAAGGTCATTAAGGCGTATACATTACACTTCAAATATGATGAAATGTAAACAGCAAAAGACCAGTGGGTGATTTCGAGAGCGTTGTGATCGCAGAGTTGATGGTAAATATAGAGCTTAAGTGAGGAGAAAATGCAAAAACAAATAGATAACTCGGGAGAAATGTGTGTAAACATTTAAATGTGGAGACAAGTAAGGCCAGGTGTGAGCTTTTGTCTCGTCCACGTCAAGTAGATTCTATTGTGTCAACTATTCTTGTTAGAAAGTCATTCCCTGTGTTTAAAATCCTGTTTGAAGGAAAAAAGTTTTGCTTTATTCGAAATAAAACACTAATGTCCGACAGATCAAAACTTTCAAAGCTATATATATATATATATATATATATATATATATATATATATATATATATATATATATATATATATAATGCGGGAAATGGCGAATAGTTTGAAAAAAAAAAAAAAAAAAATATATATATATATATATATATATATATATATATATATATATATATATATATATATATATATATATATATATATATATATATTAGATTATCTCTTAGCATTAACTTCTCTAAAATAAATTACACAGTTATTCTTCGTTTTCTTTAACCTGACATGGTACGAATGCTGTCTTTCGTGACTTCAAGTCTAGACGTATCTTAAGTTTTTCAGTTCAGGTAGAGACCCGCCTCAGTCAATAACGTCGCGTGACTCCCTCCCACCTGGTGGCCACCACTTGTTACACGTCTCGCGCCCAGATCTCCAACTTATTATACTGAACCTGGGGAGTGACTAATGTTTATCGACAAGTGTCGACATTCGCCAAATAACGTGCACTATCGTCTCGAGCACCCCTGTCTCGTGAGTCTTAAAAGCGAAAGACTTTTCTAACTAAATCGCCAGTACGACACTCACCACCATAGTGTTCGCTGCCATAAGACATCGCCAGTTGTGACGCCCAACACTGGACGCCATTCAAAACTAAATTCAGTGTTGTAAACATTCAGGTGTTGAGGTGTAGGTCTACAGGCATGCAGGAACAGTATAGGGGTGTCGATCTGCAGGGCTACATAGTACTAGTGGTGTGTACGTGTGGTGATGGTGTAGGAGTACGGAGGTGTAGGAATGTTTGGTTGGGGGTATAGATGTGTAGGTACGTACATATGGATGTAGAAGTATGGAGCTATGAGGGTCTAATGGGGTAAAAAATATGAAGGTGCACGAGTGAAGGTGGAGCTTTAGGCGTAACCTAAAGGTCTAGCTTTAACAACCAGATCAAACGGTGGTACCTGTGGGAGAGAGAGAGAGAGTACCTGACTCTGGCAGTGCCATCTGTATGTTGGTGACCATCCTGGCTGCTGGAGGCACCAGGTAGCCCACCTTCCTTATTCAACAGACATTAACACCACCAGGCTTCCTACTTAAAATTTTAGCAACCACAGCCGTGAGCCCTGTCACATGACCCGACAACCCCGAAGTCTTGTGGCAATGGTGACGTGCACACTTAACTTACGAATACTGAACCACTCATGGTCGTTTACGAATACTGAACCACTAATGGTAATCAACGAATACTTAATATATTAATGATCACTTACACATATGGGTGTACAAATATGGTTACCTGGGGACCTCACAAGATTCTCGTGGATATCATTGTTTCTAACGTGTTGGTTGAGACTACTTCAAGTCATGGAATTAGATGGGAATACGAGGAATCATTATATAACCAAGAGATGAGTGTCTGCAAATTAGTAGAGAGAGGCTGTAGACTGGACTGCACAAGTGATGACTGGATGTAACTAGATCATACGGACCTGCCAAGTGTTTTGTGTTGACGGAAGAACGGGTCACACGTGGCTCCAAAGTGTTGCACTGAGGCAGGAGCCCGACCTTGGGAAGCACGCTGACAAAATTATGGTATCATGCAGTGCCCCCAGTGTGAGGACCTGGCTGACGTAGTAAATTAGCCCGTGTAGAGAGATGTGTGAGACGTCGGGCGGAGAGGCTACTCGTCAGATGATGTAGGACGGGCGCAGGTCTGCGTCAGGACTGTACATCACATCAGTAATAATCTGGACAAAATATATATGTTTACCAGTTTTGTCATGTACAGGGTCTTATTTGTATCAAACAGAAAATCCACTCCTACTATTTCTATGTCCCAAGTTAGAGGTTTTCCCTACACAAGATGTGTCCAAAGACATATTTCTCAATCAATTCATGAGTCTGTGTCACCATCGATTTCACACAACCAACATCATAATTTGTTTACAAGTTGAGGTTTGGGAATTCGTGTCCCAAGACAATGTTTAGGAATATTCTGAACTGCCACACGAATAACAGTTACGGTCAACTACGAATTCTCACATACGAATCGAAATAAAGTACAATTAACCAATGTTTTCCCAGTTACACACATGTCGAGGGCACTGAAACCCACAGACCAACAGGTAAGTACAATATCAAGGTAAATCCTTACAGAAAGAAGCGTATTGATTAAAACATTATGAACTTAAAAAGTTATTTCTATTCACTACAAAGCTCCTTACATCACCATTTAGCTTCTCTAATTACTGGAACAAAACCATAAACTTCAGAACTGCACCAACCAGGGTTAGCCAATCAAGATCTTCAGACACAAAGGGCCAGGTTATCGCGAGGGCAGGGTCTGGTCTCTCAATACCTCCAGCTCTCGACATTTGTGATCTGACTCCTGACTACAGCAAACACTTGATCCTCTGCCATCTAACTATCGTTAGCCTCAAAATTAAGAACGTTACTTGTAACTGTCTGAAGACCAGGACGGTAAGTGTTAAGCCTCTAGATAAGTCTAGTGGTCATGACTGCGAGTCTTTACCCACACTACGTCAGTTCTCAACCTAACCTACAGTGTACTCTGTTTGACCTATAGTTAAGGATCTGGTCAGTTCTCCACAGTCAGGGTGTGACCTTAAAACACAACCAGTTTGCAAGACGGAAGTTCTGACATTTTGACACAGACAACAGCTGTCCAGGACGACCTAACCTGACTGGCCCCGTTGTTAAACCATACATATATATATATATATATATATATATATATATATATATATATATATATATATATATATGGTAAAGGGGGGGGGGGGGGGTAACGTGCTGTCAATGAATGGGCTGAATTAGTGCATATGGAACGGTCAGGGGAAACCAAGAAAAGGTCTGTGGGTCGTGGTTGTGGGTGAGGGGCTCTGGTTTGGGGGTGTCATGCATGACAACCGCCACAGGATGAACGTGAGCAAATGTTATCGTTCCTCGTCTGTTCCTGGCGTTATCTAACGACGCGGGAAACGTTGACCCTCATGAGAGAAGACTATAACCCCAGACAAATAAGATAACCCGCCTCTCCTTCCATGTGAACCCATACTTGTAATTTCAACTCAAACCTCGACGACCTTCTCCTCTGGTGAACTTCGAAAAGAAGGAATATTTACTGGAGCTTATATGCTGCTATTCAAGAGATCCTACATATGAAAAGACAAGAGACAGTCAAGCAACATGACGGGAACAAGAGATAATAATGCCATATAACAGAAGAAAGAATCAAGAAATATGACAGAAACTGAAATAATTCCAAGTAAAGCAGAATAAGAGACAATCAGAAGCATTATGACAGAACAGGAGACAATGAGAAGCATTATGACAATAAGAGATAATCGAACGAGCTAAACAAGACGGACCAATGGTTCAACCGAGCAGAAACTTGTAACATTGACATTCAGCGACGGTTATTTATTTCAGCAGAAAGATATGTTCCCAGTCTTTCTGGTAGGTGCAGACTGACGTCAGGCTGGGTCAGCAGGATGGTTCTGGGAAGCTGGCGGGTGCAGGGATGAGGGTCGCGCGACTACGCTCGCATTTGGAGGAGAGCGACTCTGGGAAACTGGCGGCATGATGGTAGTGGGTGTCTGTGATCCTGGTACTGCAGGATTGATGCTGGGACCCTGGTACTGGGAGACTGACGCTGCGAGGATGGCGCCTTGGGTCACAGCTGGAGTGGTCAATTGTTGGTGCGAGCATGATGGTGAGTGAAGGTGTGGAGTTCAGCCGCATGACGACGACGCCGCCTGACAGAGGCTTACCTCCTGCCCTCGGCCACAACAGCAAGGGAGGCGAGGTGGGAGTGTGGGAGCAGATGTGCGGGTGTGTCACACGCCCTCAGTAAATTCCAGCATCACGTTGAGCCCGTAAGATACACCAAATATAAAAAGACCTGAAAGGCCAGCCGATGGGTACAAGGCCTCCCTACCCACTGCATGTCCCTGGCTGCTTGATCTTTACATAAATAAACTACATCTAGAATATCTGTGAAGAATGGCGGGAAGCTTTGAGCCGAGGAAAGAAACACAAGTTCTTCAGTCATAATTGAAAAATAAAAAATCACGCACACACACACACACACACACACACACACACACACACACACACACACACACAATTTTTCAATTTTCCAAAAGGGGAGCAGAGAAGGGGGCTAAGTGAGGATATTTCCTTAAAAGCTCAATCCTGTTCTTAGCGCTACCTCGCTAATACGGGAAATGGCAAGTAGTATGGGAAAAAAAAAAGAAAAAAAAAAAAAAAAAAAAAAAATATATATATATATATATATATATATATATATATATATATATATATATATATATATATATATATATATATGTGTGTGTGTGTGTGTGTGTGTGTGTAACAATAAAAGTGCTAACGTAAACTGACAAAGGCTCAGCAATGGTCTGTCATGAGGAAGATAATAAACAAGACGGACGAGGACCTCAGCAACTGACGAGGACCTCAGCAACTGACGAGGACCTCACCAACTGACGAGGACCTCACCAACTGACGAGGACCTCACCAACTGACGAGGACCTCAGCAACTGACGAGGACCTCAGCAACTGACGAGGACCTCACCAACTGACGAGGACCTCAGCAACTGACGAGGACCTCACCAACTGACGAGGACCTCACCAACTGACGAGGACCTCACCAACTGACGAGGACCTCAGTAACTGATGAAGACCTCACTAACTGACGAGGACCTCAGCAACGTGATAACATGAGCATCTGTAACAACATCAATACAACACATGATCTTCCATCCGACATCATCGAGGCGACAGAACTGATGCGGGGGAAGCACGCAGAGCGACACCCAGAGGAAGACCAGGTGTGTGGGTGGGTGAGCCACCACCCACTCAGACACAACACAGGTGCAACACCAGACATCTACAACAACACTTGCTCACACTCCAGCGAACACAACAAACACATAATCTCTAAAATGCATAAAAAACAACAAGAAACATACCATGATGTGCATCTTCGAAAAAGAAAAAAATCGAACAGAAAGCCTATAATTCATTGTACACATCCATGGATTTGTATAAACATTGCGCACATGCATGGATTTGTATAAAAGTTGTGCACGTGCGTGCATATGTATAAACGTTGTGCACGTGCATGGATGTGTTTAAACGTTGTGCACGTGCGTGGATGTGTGTAAACACTTTGCACGTGCATGGATATGTATAAACATTGTGTAGCTGCATGCATTTGTATAAACACTGTGCACGTATATGAATATGTATAAACATTATGCATGTGCACAGAATTGTGTAAAGCGTGCATATGCATGGAATTTCATAAACATTTTGTAAATACATGGATATCTATAAACACTATGCACGTATGGATTTCTGTAAACACTGAGCACGATCTGTATGAACGTGATGCACGTGCGCGGATTTCTATAAATGATTAAACAATTAAGTCATGCAGTAGATCACACACACACACACACACACACACACACACACACACACACACACACACACATAAACAAACACAAATCCGTCCAAGACTTGACACAGTAAAACGATGCACTGGTAACACTGGGCGGGTCACATGACCTGACCTGACCTGTCGTGACACGTGCGTGTGCCAGGTGATCACGGCGTGGCACAGGTCAGCTACCACGTGCGCACCTCCTGACACGTGTTCCGTCACGTGATGGACCACAGTGTCTCTGTTCTTCCTTCTCGTTGCGCTACACACAATAATTCCTTCTTTTTCCTCAATTACAGAAACACTGAGCCAGCTGCTGCACGGAGATCTCTTTCCTAGAATCACTTCACTACAGTAAACAGACCGCAATGTATGGCCACTTGGTTAAGACACTGACAGTATGGCTGAAGCACTTGTCTCTTGGCGTGACTCCAACGTGGAGTGGCACTA
>NC_092289.1:24243277-24288277 GCF_036320965.1 Panulirus ornatus | reverse complement strand
GTTAGCCTCACGTGATGATGATGATGATGATGATGATGATGCTGGACCCTGGGTAATGTTAGCCTCACGTGATGATGATGATGATGATGATGATGATGATGATGATGATGGACCCTGGGTAATGTTAGCCTCACGTGATGATGATGATGATGATGATGATGATGATGATGATGATGATGATGGACCCTGGGTAATGTTAGCCTCACGTGATGATGATGATGATGATGATGATGATGATGATGATGCTGGACCCTGGGTAATGTTAGCCTCACGTGATGATGATGATGATGATGATGATGATGATGATGATGATGGACCCTGGGTAATGTTAGCCTCACGTGATGATGATGATGATGATGATGATGCTGGACCCTGGGTAATGTTAGCCTCACGTGATGATGATGATGATGATGATGATGATGATGATGATGATGGACCCTGGGTAATGTTAGCCTCACGTGATGATGATGATGATGATGATGATGATGATGATGCTGGACCCTGGGTAATGTTAGCCTCACGTGATGATGATGATGATGATGATGATGATGCTGGACCCTGGGTAATGTTAGCCTCACGTGATGATGATGATGATGATGATGATGATGATGATGATGCTGGACCCTGGGTAATGTTAGCCTCACGTGATGATGATGATGATGATGATGATGGACCCTGGGTAATGTTAGCCTCACGTGATGATGATGATGATGATGATGATGCTGGACCCTGGGTAATGTTAGCCTCACGTGATGATGATGATGATGATGATGATGATGATGATGATGATGATGATGCTGGACCCTGGGTAATGTTAGCCTCACGTGATGATGATGATGATGATGATGATGATGATGATGATGATGATGATGATGCTGGACCCTGGGTAATGTTAGCCTCACGTGATGATGATGATGATGATGATGATGCTGGACCCTGGGTACTGTTAGCCTCACGTGATGATGATGATGATGATGATGATGCTGGACCCTGGGTAATGTTAGCCTCACGTGATGATGATGATGATGATGATGATGCTGGACCCTGGGTAATGTTAGCCTCACGTGATGATGATGATGATGATGATGATGATGATGATGATGATGATGATGGACCCTGGGTAATGTTAGCCTCACGTGATGATGATGATGATGATGATGATGATGATGATGATGATGCTGGACCCTGGGTAATGTTAGCCTCACGTGATGATGATGATGATGATGATGATGATGATGATGATGCTGGACCCTGGGTAATGTTAGCCTCACGTGATGATGATGATGATGATGATGATGGACCCTGGGTAATGTTAGCCTCACGTGATGATGATGATGATGATGATGATGCTGGACCCTGGGTAATGTTAGCCTCACGTGATGATGATGATGATGATGATGATGATGATGATGATGATGCTGGACCCTGGGTAATGTTAGCCTCACGTGATGATGATGATGATGATGATGATGATGATGATGATGATGGACCCTGGGTAATGTTAGCCTCACGTGATGATGATGATGATGATGATGATGATGATGATGCTGGACCCTGGGTAATGTTAGCCTCACGTGATGATGATGATGATGATGATGATGATGATGATGATGCTGGACCCTGGGTAATGTTAGCCTCACGTGATGATGATGATGATGATGATGGACCCTGGGTAATGTTAGCCTCACGTGATGGTGATGATGATGATGATGATGATGATGATGATGCTGGACCCTGGGTAATGTTAGCCTCACGTGATGATGATGATGATGATGATGATGCTGGACCCTGGGTAATGTTAGCCTCACGTGATGATGATGATGATGATGATGATGATGATGATGCTGGACCCTGGGTATTGTTAGCCTCACGTGATGATGATGATGATGATGATGATGGACCCTGGGTAATGTTAGCCTCACGTGTGCCAGTGTGTGGTAACAGTGTGGCAGTGTGTGGTAACAGTGTGGCAGTGTGTGGTAACAGTGTGGCAGTGTGTGGTAACAGTGGCTATGATACAACTACACCATCCCACGTCATCGAGACCCTCTCTTAGGAGGACCTCATCACTGGAAATGGTCGAGTCGGTGAAATAAAGTCGTTCTTCTTACATACCATAATGTTTCACATGGCTGAGCATCTACAACTTAACCTTCTTAATCTACCACGGAAATATCAACTGATCATCGAAAATCATAATGTTTTCTTGACGCGAGTCCGGATCTTGGGCACGACAGTTGGCCAGAAGGTCACCCACCTGATCATTCTCCCTTCAGGGTTGGTCGATGAACTAGATGTGTGTACCTGGGTAGTCTACACCCACCCTCATCCTCCCTATCCCTGTACAATGCTTCCCTCCACCTTCATCCCACGTCCACCTATCCCCACAAGGCTCTCTCTAACCCCCGTCCCCCATAGCCTGCACAGCCACACCATCCACCGACCCCCAACCCCCATCCCCTGCGCAGCCCTCTACTCTACCAACCCACTGTCGTACAGCTAAGCACAGCTACATTACTCATCTCTTGTACAGCTATACTGCTCATCTGTTGCACAGCTACACTGCTCATCTGTTGCACAGCTATATGGGTCATCTGTTGTACAGCTACACTGCCCGGCTGTTGCACAGCTATTATAGCTAAAGTTATAAATGAACTCATGCTTATCTTTACCCTCTATCAATACTACGACGACAATGAAACTGAAGTGATCATCTTCAAGCATTCCTCTACAACTTTCTGGCTTACTCAAGAAACCCGCAAATGATCTGCAACACCTGTGGGTTGAACTCCGGGATAGCAACGGAAAAATTGGTCTTCAGTAATGTCCGGACACCTGTATGGTCACGTTCCTGAGTGACTCTCGCAGTAGAGCTGATGCTAAGTTCATAAAAGATATTCAGAATCTATCAAACCCAGGAGGATGTAAACGAAATGCACTCAGTTGTGAGAAACGACACAGGATCCTACTAACTGGTTGAGAAAATCTTGGCAAAATACATTACGTGAAAATATTCAAACACTTTACTAAGAATATCACATAAATACATATTTCCAATGAGGTCCTTACGATACACTTTGAGTGACTGATGACACAGAATAAAGAATAATATTGAGCACAAAAATAAAACTGATAGATTCATAATAAAATTATTTGAAAATGACTAAAACATAATTTAGACCTCAGCAAGTTACTAGCACCCATGCAGAATAACTTTAATTATAAACACATTAAGAATTTTGCAGCTAATTTATTCCATAAACTTATTTCTTGAAAACATCTTTGATATCGTTGGACTGACAGTGGAAGATCGTGCCATAGAACTATACCATTATATATAAACAGACTCTTATCCAAACCTCCTATTATACTTGTGACAGATGCACGAAAATCATTTTGATAACAGTGGAACTTGTACTAGGTAGGTGATTGTATGGGATTTAGACCTATCAACTGCCATGAGAGAGAGAGAGAGAGAGAGAGAGAGAGAGAGAGAGAGAGAGAGAGAGAGAGAGAGAGAGAATTTCTCAACTAAATCTAGAGACAGCTACGCCACTATTCCGTTCAGAAATGGATAATAATAACTATGATCGGCAATCTTATGTGAGAACTTGAAAGTTTCCACGTCAACGTCAAACTAAATCCACCAAATCCTTACATCCTCTTGAGTTAAGGATAATTCTAAGGCCAAATACATCATCTCTGTGTATAGAGCGCATGGAACTTGTACTGTTCTTTTCTAATAGTGAAATAGTGAGGGCTTATTTAACATGAATTAATTCCAAGTCACTGTGATATGAATGCAGCCATATATAGTTACATACAAACATGAACAAATGTACTGATTCACAGCAGATATTCTTCATCTGTCTCCATATTTCATATAATCAATCATTTGTTTACCATTTATTGATACACATTAAAACAGAAACAATATTTTGAAATTTTGTTTCCCCTTCTCAGTTACCATAACGTTTTCTATGGACTGAACCTTAAAAATATTTGAGCAGCTTCTAGTGGCAACACTGCAACATTTTATTACAGGCTATACAGTTTACTCAACACAATGAACATAAAGGTTCATAACATATCATAGTAAACGGGGCGCCTTTCACAGCCACTACAAAATGAAAGTGAAATGTATGTACGATGGCAGTTAATGAAAACCAAGATAGATTTAACGAAGGCAAGACTGGAAAATCATCATTTACCCAAATGTCGCATTTAATACTGTTCGCATCCAGTATCAGAGTTACTTTTTAATCAAAAAACTTACAAGTTTCACGTTAAGTGGAGGCTGTAATATGGCAAGGATAAAATTGACGGACAACGGTACCTTGTTAGATACACAGAGAAGGCAGGGGCGTTAGCCTGAATAGGCTTAAGCCTAAGGTCCGTGAATAGCAACGGAAAAAATCGTCCTTAGTAAGGTCTGAGGCAGTATTATGGGCACGTTGCTTTATGGTGTACAAACATTTGTAGACAGGCCAATGGCCCAGGACTAATAGCATGGAAGAACTGTTAATGGAATACAGAAAAAAATAATAATCCCAGGACATTGGTCACCAGTTTCAGTAATGAGGACAGTCTCAGAATTTAAGAAACCTGAATTTCAGTTACTTCATATACGAAATTGCACAGAAAGCATATTATATTCTCTTAGTTGCACTGAACATGTATGCTAATTGGATATACCAAGATTTGTTAATAATGAATGTGGTGCAAGGAAAGGTCGCGGACTTCCTATTTAACTGCACTGCACATGCATAGGCCTTCTCTCTTTGTAAGTTTCTTCTGCAGTAAATAAGTGTTCCTTTGTCTACTGCTCCATAACATTTTCTGGCAAATTAATATACAATATGGGAGCCCGCAAAAGCTTCAGCCTTTGGTCTATTAGCTCTTAAATTCGCCAGGCATCAAAATTATGTTTCCATAGGTCTGCTTATTTGCCATGGTACAATCGTATCCCACACCTCTCTCAATATTTTTCTTTCTACTGGTAAAGTGCACCAATAATCCCAATCTAATGATGGAATCATCTCTAAAACCCAAAATAGGAACGTAAATTATACTTTTAAACAACGTACGTCAAAGGGCGTATGAAACGGGTCTGTGAGATGTAGTATGATAAGCACTGGCCTTCGTGCAGTACAGGAGACAACTAGAATGTATTAACACAAATTTATGCTTCTTCTCAGATATTTCTACAGAAATCTTTTTACTGAATGAAGGCAGAATAGCAGATACAACTACAATGAAATAATATACAAATTAATTTCATCACAGAAAAGGAACTTAACGGACGAGAAACGCTATAATGCCGAAGATATAACGTTATTCCACTTTGTGAAGTATAAGTCCTTACTTACGCCTCTTACCTATAATAACACCGATGGTAAATAAACAAAGTAACGTGCTTCCCATTGAGTTAGTTGTACTTTTATTGTACAAGCATACTGTAAGTTAACTGTAGAACAGTTTTACATACGAAATCACAGTGAACAACTACAGCCATAGTAATGTGAATGCACGTGTGGTTATCGATCCATTCCTCAGTTAATGAACGAGAAGGTTGTCACATCGATTATTGGGCAGGTGTTGTTAACGTTTGCCAGTTGAACGTGATTCGCCAAGAGTCATACAGTAAAATCCGTTGTCGACTTGATAAGCTGTGTAAGATGACAGTAAGATATGTAACATGGAATGGCATTTTGGGTATAAGGATTCCTTATTGCTTGTAGTTTCAGTTATTACATTTAAGCATGTGGATAATGCATTTGCAGATGGGACTATACTGTGATACAACTGATTTTTTTCATTGCTGAGGAAGTGAATTCCTACCGTTATCTTTTATGTCGTGATCGGCTGAGATTTTAAGAATAATTTTAGGATATAAGAAATAGTATCTTTTGGAAATTTTGCTAAAGGTTAAGACTAAGGGTTCGTTGCCAATAAAATAATAATAGTACATTTAGGGTTTTTAGTTTATATTTACTACTGCCAGTGGCCAAAACTATATAACCACATTTGTAGTTTTGTTAAAATGTAGAGAAAGCAAATTCACATATAAGTCCAGCTTAGCCTTGCTGAACTGTGCATTCATATGTTTTCTGGAGTAAGTTTCACTTACAACATTTTAATTTAAAACTTTATATACACACCAAACATTAACTAGTCATAATAAAGGTACAGACAGTAAACTGTTAAAAGGAAACATCAGAAATAAGGTAATTATGTAGCTTAAGCACAACACAGGAAATATCAATGGAAGTGCAAGAAACTCAAATTGATGGGCACTTTCAACACTTAGTGACTGAAAATGGTGCATATGAAATATGGTTACCTCTTTTTCAAGCAATAGTAAATAAGACAATAGTGAGGAGGTATGTAAAGATCTGGGGAAAATGTAGGTTAGGGAATGGTGAATTGCATGAAACCACCTCTGGAATCAGAGAACTAGTAAAGATCTCACTGACCCCTCAGCAGCCAAGAATTATCTTGATTACCAGTCTTATAAATGAAATATACTTTCAGTCACAATAATGCTATTTATTGTCCCACCACAAGATGAAGCGTGTTTACTGGATGTTTGCATGCTCGCTGCATAGTAAAAAATAGGAAAGTGTATATTGTAGTGCTACCACCACATCGATAATCAAAAATGTGAAAAAATATAAGTATGGCATTCTGGCAGTTTGCAGCATTTGTAGCATTAAATCAGAGAAGGGAGGACAATGTATAATATCACTCTGTAGGTTATCTATGTTAAGAATAAAATACCAGTACATTAAGTGAACAGTAAATACATACTGTACATGATGCTGAAACCTCTCTTTACAGCTATGATGTCATATTTAGATGCATTAACCAGAAACACATTATGATAATCATGATAATGCCACAGAAAGCATCCAGATGCAATGAAAGATCAAACACAATACAGTAAAGAAACTAAAACCTGTATGTCTGAACTTGCTTCTGTAAGTGTTATATCAACATGAAACTAAATTCCATACCTCCATTGTGTTTTGCTATATAAATAGTTTACATTGATTGTCAAGTATGTAGGTCAATGAGTAAACCAAACTTTTACCAAACAAGAGAACATCATCCAAACATGGGTATAATAAGATCATTTTGATAATTTTGATTTGTGTAATCCCATATTTTCCCTTATCTTTAAGCCCTGCCCTCCAGCATTTTTAGTTTTTGATTCTGTTAATGTAAGTGTCACCCATCAAAATTTTCACAACCCTTGGTCAAGGTTGGAATCAGGTGAATTGTATTCAAATACTACATAATGTTGCACAATTTTTGATACACGAAACTGCATGATATACTTTGCTGGTCATAATGCAGTATGGTTGAATCATATGTAGATGTATGATTTACTTCCTAAGTGGTAACAAAGCACCCTGGCAAACTGAATCCCTTGAAAATTATGTGTATCATGAATACTTTTATCTTCCAAATTTTGTGTTCTGTGAAGGTGTCATATTCTCACAATACAGTGCATGTCGTGATTGCATCTTATGTTTTATTATTATTTCCATCAGTGTAGCTCATTTCAATACAGGGAAATTTTTTTTTTTTTTTTTTTTTTTTTTTGCCGTCTCCCGCGTTTGCGAGGTAGCGCAAGGAAACAGACGAAAGAAATGGCCCAACCATTTGTAAATTGCAAGATGCATTAATTAGTCAGGACAGTATTTTATTTTTCTGCTATTTAATCTTAATATTTTTCCTCTGATATAAATTTCCAGTCACCTTGGCAAAGATTTTATTTTTTATTTCCTAAGTAGAAAAGATATCATTACAAGCAACCAAATATAAATCCTTTATTTAGCAAATACTTAATTTATCAGAATATTTATGTGTATGATATGATGGTGCTTTTTTTATGAACTCTCCAATTTACTTTCCTTAACTATTGGATCCTTGAATATTACTCGGTGACTTTGACCAACATTCACACTCCAATCTTTTGTAAGCACCCAAGCTGTTTCTGAATTTAATATCCAAGGTAGTATTGATGCTTCTGTCCTCTGTTCCTCAATCTTCCATGAGAAGAAATACCAGGAGGCTACTACTTATTTCAAGTTCATTACATGATAGCATATGATGTTGATTCAGTGGATAACAAATGTGGGTGAATTTTTTGTATCATGCTAAACTGACATAACTTAAAATGGTATTGAAATGATAAATCTATATTATATTTCACACAGGTGTATAGAATTTAATCCACAGCATCATTTTTTGGAATGAATTTGTAATCTTTTTTTGTGTATGTCTATTACTGGAAATTTAACAGCATCTGTAAACATGCAGTTTACTTATATCGTCTAAGTATGCACCTGCAAGTACTGATTTATCAAAAGAATTATATTTATGCAGCTTTCCATCTTTTCCAGAGGTATCCAACAATCTGACTAAAATTTCAGGAAACTATGGCAAGTGATTATTCAGACATGGAAACAGGTGTCACAGATTCCACAAACAAACCATCAGATTTTGCTGTAAGTCTGCAATCAGACAAAAGTACATGGATCATGGTTCAGCTATTATGTTATATCCTAGTGATGTATACTACCTAAGTAACTAGAATGGTAATGTTACATTTTGAAGAGATAACTGCTCTCTTCTTCTACAAAAGATAGATGTAAATACAATATGTTTTATTTTCATTAATTAATAAGGAAGACCCTTAATTGCACTATCATTACAAGTTATTCAATTCATCAGAATATGGAAGACAGTGATAGTGTTTGTGATAGCATGTTGGAATACTACAGTGATGCTGGGAATGAAGATGCATCAACAGCAGATTCTACTTCTCATAACTTCCCAACTGTGCAAGCAAAGCTGGGTGAGATGCTGGTTTGTTTTGTAACATCAGGTTTTTAGTTTATATAAGAACACAAAAATGAGATAAATATTTCATTGCACTCACTTTGTTGTAAATTGTGATCTTAGGTATATACTTGAGCAAAAATATGTTTTTATATAAAGGGAGTTAGATGGTTATTAATTCTGAATATATATGACTGATTTGTTTTAGAAATATCATCAGGAATACTATCACACTGTCAAGAAATACCTTTTTATGGCTTGATAAAAGAGTTAGCACTTTCTTAAGTTGTATACTGGAATTCCATAAAATATTCATTTTGTTAATATAGACTTTAAATTACAAGTTTGCATGTATTAAGATGAAAATTCAGATGGTATATAACTGTGCTTTCATATCATGTCACTTGCTTTTGTAAAATCCAGATGGAGAAGTGAGTGAGATTGAGAAACTGATAACAGCAGCAGAAGTTTTGGCCATGGAGAGAGTAAAACTCAAGAAGCTGTCAGATTCTGAACCAGAAGCAGATAAGCTAAGCCAAAACCCTGCTCACTTGGTGGGAAGTAGAGCATCAAATGCAGCTGTTAAAATCTCTAAGCAAGACAATGCATTCCAAAAGATAAGTGATAAAGGGGTATGTGAAGTACTAATCCCCTCAGAAAGTAATTTTAGGGCGGCTGAGTCATGCAGCTTTGTTAAAGATGCTGATGTTAAACAAATTTTTTCAGTGGCCCCAAGTAACCATATTCATCTGAAAGAAGATTTATCCAACTTTCACGAAACTAAAAGAAAATTCCATAATTTTGGTGAGTCAGGACAAAATCTGACAAATTCTGCATGTGATTTAATATTATCTAAAACAGCGGCATATCCAGAAACTAAAACCTGTATCATTCCTGAAGAAAATAAAAAGTTAGAAGGAGCCTGTTTTGATACCATACCAAGACTGTCACTGGAACTTGCTAATGATGGTATGGATGAAGAAAGAATCATTGTGAGCAAAGATGTGAAAGAGGTATGCAACTCCACCATAAAAGAATCCTCAACAGACAACTCGGAGACCGAGATGACTGGATATTCAAAGAATGCTGAAAGATCTGATGACACCAAACGAAGTCTACCACAAGCTGGGTAAGTATATTTGCATGAATTCCAAAACTCTTGTAACTATTTCTGAATAAGAAGAGAGAAGAATTTTAGATTGAGGTACATAATAAAAGTAGTGTTAGAATGAAATAATAGAATATTGAAGGGGCATGTAATTATAATTATAAACTAATTGAAAATGGAATAATGACTAAAAGACTGTATATGAGTGACATGAAAGGAAAGAGAAGAGTGAGACTAAAATGAGTAGGAAGGCCAGGGAAGATAAGAAATCAGCAAAATGGGTAAAAGTATGGAAGAGTTACTTTAACTGTGCAAGGTTTGGGATGCCGCACTGAGGAGATTTTCCATGTATCTCGCTAATATATAGAGATACAATAATGAACTAAAAAAGGATGCAAGTCACAAACGCCTTCATTATTCAAGAGTTTTTCAAGTTATTATAGCTTAGGTAACCTGATGTTTCAGTTAAGAAAATCTTTGTTTGTATACTCTATGTTTCATGTAATGGAGATGCCTAAATATGATGTAATAAGAGGGAAATTGTTTCATTGGTGACTCCAATACTTTATATCTTATTAAAGCAGTGTAGAATATATTCACATCATTTATTATGATTTATTATGGATTACTTTTCTTGCAATAGAAAACAAAGCGAGTATGTACATCCCTTTTCATTTAAATAAAATTTTAAGTTTTAATGTAAATATTAATTCTGCTTAATCTAAATCTGGAGGGAAAAGATTTGCTTATTAAAGGTCAACAGTGATTAAGCTTTTGTACAGCTTGAGATGGGTTATAAAGAATATACCTTGGTCCTAACAGTGAGTGCTAATGGAGCGAGCATACAGAGGCAACAAAACAGTGAATATACAGAATTGCTTTTTTGCATTATGTAATAATAAAAGATGGAGAATCTTATTTGAAATTCAGTCATTTAGTACTGCAGTCTGTTTTGGTATTTCCATTTATTGATGAACACTTTTTCTTTCAATATTATATGGTATAAAATTATCGTTGCAAACTGGTGGGGGTAATTTTTAAAAGAAAATTTACAGAATATTAGAAAAAACATGCTGAAATCAAGTATAAAAGACAGAACCTTTGTACATTACAACCAGAGGGAAATTAAGTGATATGAGAAAAACTGATATTGTAATTATAGTTTGCCAGCATATTCAAGAAAGTGGATCAGAACTTTTCTCATCTACTAACAGAACCTTGTGGGCATCTATAAATCTTTAGGTTCTGTTTAGTTCTTAATCACTGTGGACCTAGATTTCTGTCCCTTTGTTCCAAACCTTTATTTTTGTGAGGTACATAACTGCTACATAGTAAAAAGCCTTCTGAGTTACATATCCTCATTTGTGTCTTAGAAGATTAATATTCAATAACTGTACAATTACCCTCACCTCTAAAGTCACTTCACTCATCATTCTATTGGACATTTAACAGCTGCAGTGTTTGATCATGTTATTTGTTAGAACATTAAAAGGGGTTAATTATCTGAATTACTTCATTAACATTCTCTGAATATTATTCCAAGCAACACTAAAAACAAATATAATGTTCACATTTACCTTTAGTATAGTCATTAATTTTGCAGTATGAGTTATTTTGTACATTTTGTACATTTAGAATGTGGCTATCACTGTGTTAAATTGTAAACTGCAGGGGTTTCATATAATTTTCTTTTCCACATGCTTCTGAAGCTGGTGTAAGGTAGTCTGGAATTTTATTTGATATAAATGAATATATAGATGGATAAGTTTAAAAAAAGGACAACCTAAAATGGGTGTTTAAATGATCATCAATATTTAAGTTCTGTTGTATCAACTGCACCCCTGCCCTTCTGAAAGAATTTGCTTTTTTACTGTTCTTTCAGTCGCACACTAAGTTATAATAAACTTAGCTGGCATTCTAGCTGTTATCACTTTAGCATTTCTCAGAGACTGTTGTAGTTAATTAACCAGAGTTTTCATGTCAAATTCAATAGCTGAAACTGTCAGCAGTGCTTGGGGCTGTGGAATGTTTCTTTATTTTCTCTGTTGCTTACCTTTCTTTAGCATGTAATCCAAAGTGGATTTCCATTTAGCATTTCTAATCACACTATGAAATTCTCATCCCTTTTATAGCATGAACATTCAAGACAAGGAGAAGGATGATTGTTATGATATGGTTATTCATACTGAGAAAGAGATGTTTGTGGACTCCACATATTAGGGGTAACACTGTAAGCTAGAAGTCACATTTGATGAGGCTATATTGTCATCAGAGAACATCTTTTACCAAAGGAGCACAGCTTGCCTTGCTCTAATATGGAGGGGTAGCTTTGAAGCTGCATAAGCTGGCTTCGCATTACATAATAACAGTAAAATGATGAGTTATGAGGCAAGGTTCATTTGATAAATTTCTATCAACTTTTTTTTTTTTACAATGAAAATGATATTTTATCTTTCTGTTGAAGAGGGAAATGCTTTCCTAGTCAAAAAACAAGTTTTACATTAGAAGCAGTAACTTGCACTTTCAAGTTTGCATGGAACAAGTGTGTTCATGATGTTATAAACCTATTGTATGAATAACCATATCCAGCTTTATTGTACAGAGCTAAACACATGTCCTTATGAAATCAGCAAATTGTAGTGGTTTTCAGAATGAAACGTACATAAAAGAATTTTTCTTTACCAAATTAAAGGTAAAAAAATGGATTACTATGTATGTACTGATAAAGCTAATGTTTTTTTTTTCTGAATTAGAGACACTGGAGAAAGAATTTCTGGACAATCTAAAAAACTAATAGACATCTAGAAAATATTCAGTATCATTATTTCATATTTTCTATGTGAGTAGAATGAAAAACATGAATTTAAGACAATTACACATTAGCAAAGAATACCAGTTGAATATAATTTGGGTCACCTTGAATAAAATCTTAGATTTTTAAGAAACTTATAATGTATGTGCATCAGAATTCTCTCAATTTGCTGTGTAAAAAGCTCTTTTTTTTCTTAGCATTTTTAGAATGTTGCATAATTTTTTTGCTTGTAATTGCCCACTGAAAACAAAGATATGTTTGTGATGAAAAATTTTCACTCATCCAAGTTACTAATCTAAGGTCATATAAAGTATTGTATTACAGTACCTACAGAGATTTCAGGTACATACAAAACCTTTCAATTATTATTTTCATTTTCATATGAAGTAAGTTTACTTGGGAACAGTATATGTAATTACTGATTAGAATTACTAGACTTTGCTTTGGATAAAGGAATGCCACTTATGACTGTGCTGAGGAACTGCTCAATGTTGCTCTTAAGTAAGGGACTGGCTAATATAAATTAATTTTAATATCCTAGAATTGACTCCGTCTCCTGTGGCAGCCATGATTTGAAAGAAGTATCAGTCATTGTGCATGATGAGTGCAGTTCTTTGGTGAGCCTGGCTCTTACTTCTACAAGCAGCCTCAATTGTGCTATCAGGTATTTTTACCAGTTTTTCATAATTGCATATGACATGTATTTCTGCTAGTGATAAGAAAAAATTAAATTGAAATTCCTAATTTTTACAAGTTGTACATTTTATATCATAACCTGAAGGGAGATAAGAAATATATAGAAAATGAGGGTTACATAAGTAGGAAGGAAGTTCATCTGTATCAGTGCTACCCACCTGGGTATTGGTAGGGTTAGTGACAGTCGCTAAGTGAACCAGTACTTTAGTAGTTGTCAAGTTGCATTGCTTTGACCCAGGTAGCTGTCTTTTTTTCTGCCTCACCCACACATGGACTCCTAGCATTCTGTCCACAAGCATACAATCTTTCCTTGTCGTACATAATATTTGACAACCCTTAACTCTCACAGCTCATTCTTCATAACTTTAGATTTTCCTGGGATGAGCACTATGCACTAGCCCTGCCTTTTGGCAAAGTGGCAGGAGTGATGGATAGCAGTAGAAGATAGGAACATTTAGGCAGGAGCATTAGGTAGAAACACTGGGTAGAAGTAGTAGATTGGAACATTAGGCAGGAGGTAGAAGGAGGTAGGAAGGAACCTCTTCAAACACTGCATTGGAGTTGCCCTCTATCATTGGCCTTTTAAGGGTGAGGCACTAAAGGCTACGAAGCAGCATTGGAATTCACAAGTTATGGAGACTCTATTGCCATGGCCACCCCCTTGAGATAGTTCTAGGAGGAAACAGGCATCAGTGATATTGACAGATAGATAGATAGGTTCATCTGTGTACTTTACATGAGTCTTTGGTCCTGTATTACTGCCCCATATACTCCCTTTAAAGATCCTGAATGTTATTTGCATGCTCATGTGACCCCTTGTCCTATATTGTATTTTCACATAAAACCTACCTTTTTCATCCAGAAGTCCTTGAAGTTGAAGGTTTCATTCAATATCCTATATTAATCTTTGCCACTAATAAAATGTTAAATAAGTCAGATCTGAGCCTGCAAAATGCTCATTTGCCCTCCCTTTATATAGTTTTCTGTCAAGTTGTCAGATTATACAAGGTAAGCACTTACTACAAGATATGCAATGACAGTAGGACTAGCACACAGCAAGGAAGGAAGACAAACAATTAATTGTGTCACTGTCAAGCTCACTGCATAACAAAAGTGTAACTATATTATCTAAGCGTGGTCTGAACAAATCTGCTTAGTAACAGTAAAAAGAGGCTATAATGACCATTTTGGACTGCTAGCTATAACATCATCTGTCTGAAAACCATCCCCATCAGTTGCCTTGCAGTTTAGTCTCAGGATCAAAGGTATTCATA
The DNA here is from genome assembly GCF_036320965.1 of Panulirus ornatus. Lineage (NCBI taxonomy): Eukaryota > Metazoa > Arthropoda > Malacostraca > Decapoda > Palinuridae > Panulirus > Panulirus ornatus. The sequence goes on along the minus strand of NC_092289.1, from coordinate 24,273,537 downwards.
AGATGAATCAACCTATACAGGAGAATGCAAGGATTAGTAATAAAGTAAGGTGCTTGCACTAACCTCATGTGGTCTTAAATATGTGACCTACAGGTATGAATGATCTATACAGTGAGAAAGTTATCTTTAGTTTACCAACATGAGAGCAAACATCTTGAAATCGACACTTTCCTTAGTGGAGATCTAGCATGACTCAGTCTTCTAATGACTGTATATCCCTTCAATGAGATATACTGTGTCTCCAATAATCCATTTGCAAAAGTATGTATAGTATGACTTTCTAGATAAAGACCTTTTCACTGAATTATTTTGCAAGACATGAACCATAGGAGGGGTCTTAGTTATAGAATATTTTGTTTAAATGCTGCGACATAAATTCCCAGTTAGTGAATTACAATGGTTCTTTGCTCTCAGGTGTCAAAATTTTGCTCTTGATCATTGAAAATGAATCCTAGAATTAACTAGAATATCTCAGTTCTTAAAGTAAAGTACCATGTCCTGAGCTCTTAAAGTAAAGTACCATGTCTTGGTAGGCTGGAGTATACTTCTTTACTTATTGGGGCACAGTGAGGTAACTTGCATTTTGTGATGTGATGGAATGGGAGCAATTTAACTCTGAACGTCAATACTGAAAAAATTACTGCTTATCATAACAACACTAATGGCAGCATTACATTATATGTTTCAGGTTTACATCAATACCTACCTCAAAAGTTTTGGGTGAAAAGCTTTAGTTTTCATATTTCAGTGATATGAGTTAAAATTCTTGCCACATTTTTCAGTATGAAAATCATCTGCCTTTCATATTTCTAATAAGTATAAGGACAAATTTTCATAATCTGATCTTTTTCCTTTTAATAGGTTATTGCGACAAGTCACAACTTTGCAGTTTGGCATGGATACACCTCGAGTTGCAGAGAATGTAAAGCATGAACTTATGGAGTTTGAGGCTCAACATAGAAACTTGGAAACTCAGTTGAGCAATGCTGCTGCTCGTCTACAAATGGCTGTAGCCCAGGTAAAAGCAAATATTTTTTTTTTCAGGAATTAGCCACCTGAACTTCAACTACAGTTATCAGTGATACCAACAGAATTGTAAGAATACTTTATTACCATATACTGTATCATGCACGGGCACCACTTAATTGTATTTGTGTGTGTTTATGTTCACGGTGATAGTAGGAATGGTTACTAAACAATTTGTAGACACCAAAGAGGGTGACATGTTATAGCATGCATGTAGATGATGTTCACAATTATAAATTGTACAAGAATGTAGAAATTAGGGATGTCTTATGCACATACTTCAGGAATAACCACCAAATCAGCATATATATACCATGGCATAATTTTTTATGCTTGGCTTTAGATAACAGACTCAAGTTTTTTGCAGAACACAGATATCCCAATTTTTGCAAATTAATGAGAAAATGTCACAGGTTAGCAAGCACTCATTCAAATTATTTTGGAAAGGATCACAATTTTGCGCATGATCAAGTATATTCTTAAGAGTCCACGGGGAAAATGAAACACGATCAGTTCCCAAGTGCACTTTCGTGTAATAATCACATTATCAGGGGAAACATAAGAGAGAAATATAACAGTCGGTTGATAAACAACAAAGAGACGTAGCTAAGACACCATTTGACAAACATGTGATTGTCCAAGACATTCACGGAGAACCAATCACTTTCCTCTCTTCCTACTCGTACACATGCCTTACATCCTTAGTAAAAACTTTTCACTGCTTCTAGCAACTTACCTCCCACACCATATACTCTTAATACCTTCCACAAAGCATCTCTATCAACCCTATCATATGAATTCTCCAGATCTATAAATGCTTCATACAAATCCATCTGTTTTTTAAGTATTTCTCACATACATTTTTCAAAGCAAAAACCTGATCCACATGGTCTCTACCATTCTGAAACCACACTGCTCTTCCTCAGTCTGATGCTCTGTACATGCCTTTACCCTCTCAGTCAATACCCTCCCATATAATTTCCCAGGAATACTCAACAAACTTATACCTCTATAATTTGAACATTCACCTTTACCCTCTTTGCCTTCGTACAATGGCACTATACATGCATTCTGCCAATCCTCAGGCGAATGTGGCCTTTTTGTCTATCCTGGTGCTACCTCGCTAAAGCAGGAATGGATGAAAGCATGCAAGTGTGAATATGTACATGTGTATATATGTATATCTTTGTGTTTGTATATGTGTATATGTTGATATGTATATGTGCATGTATAGGCATATATGCTTTGAAGAATGTATGTGAGAAATACTTAGAAAAGCAAATGGATTTGTATGTAGCATTTATGGATCTGGAGAAGGCATATGATAGAGTTGATAGAGATGCTCTGTGGAAGGTATTAAGAATATATGGTGTGGGAGGCAAGTTGTTAGAAGCAGTGAAAAGTTTTTATCGAGGATGTAAGGCATGTGTACGTGTAGGAAGAGAGGAAAGTGATTGGTTCTCAGTGAATGTAGGTTTGCGGCAGGGGTGTGTGATGTCTCCATGGTTGTTTAATTTGTTTATGGATGGGGTTGTTAGGGAGGTGAATGCAAGAGTTTTGGAAAGAGGGGCAAGTATGAAGTCTGTTGGGGATGAGAGAGCTTGGGAAGTGAGTCAGTTGTTGTTCGCTGATGATACAGCGCTGGTGGCTGATTCATGTGAGAAACTGCAGAAGCTGGTGACTGAGTTTGGTAAAGTGTGTGGAAGAAGAAAGTTAAGAGTAAATGTGAATAAGAGCAAGGTTATTAGGTACAGTAGGGTTGAGGGTCAAGTCAATTGGGAGGTGAGTTTGAATGAAGAAAAACTGGAGGAAGTGAAGTGTTTTAGATATCTAGGAGTGGATCTGGCAGCGGATGGAACCATGGAAGCGGAAGTGGATCATAGGGTGGGGGAGGGGGCGAAAATTCTGGGAGCCTTGAAGAATGTGTGGAAGTCGAGAACATTATCTCGGAAAGCAAAAATGGGTATGTTTGTAGGAATAGTGGTTCCAACAATGTTGTATGGTTGCGAGGCGTGGGCTATGGATAGAGTTGTGCGCAGGAGGATGGATGTGCTGGAAAAAAAAAATATATATATATATATATATATTTTTTTTTTTTTTTTTTTGCTTTGTCGCTGTCTCCCACGTTTGCGAGGTAGCGCAAGGAAACAGACGAAAGAAATGGCCCAACCCACCCCCATACACATGTATATACATACGTCCACACACACAAATATACATACCTACACAGCTTTCCATGGTTTACCCCAGACGTTTCACATGCCCTGATTCAATCCACTGACAGCACGTCAACCTCGGTATACCACATCGATCCAATTCACTCTATTCCTTGCCCTCCTTTCACCCTCCTGCATGTTCAGGCCCCAATCACACAAAATCTTTTTCACTCCATCTTTCCACCTCCAATTTGGTCTCCCACTTCTCCTCGTTCCCTCCACCTCCGACACATGTATCCTCTTGGTCAATCTTTCCTCACTCATTCTCGCCATGTGCCCAAACCATTTCAAAACACCCTCTTCTGCTCTCTCAACCACGCTCTTTTTATTTCCACACATCTCTCTTACCCTTACGTTACTTACTCGATCAAACCACCTCACACCACACATTGTCCTCAAACATCTCATTTCCAGCACATCCACCCTCCTGTGCACAACTCTATCCATGGCCCACGCCTCGCAACCATACAACATTGTTGGAACCACTATTCCTTCCTATATATATATATATATATATGTGTGTGTGTGTGTGTGTGTGTGTGTGTGTGTGTGTGAGTGGATGGGCCATTCTTCATCTGTTTCCTGGTGCTACCTCGCTGATGCGGTAAGCAGCGATCAAGTATAATGAATATAAATAATGTACTCTAGCCCAAGCGATGTTTAGAAGCACAGTAGTATACATCATATCTGCTACAAAACAGGCAGCAAGGAGAAGTGTTGTTTCTACCTGAAAGTTTTTAAGAAATTTTATGAATATGAACTTGTACTGTAACCTTTGCAATAAATATTTTTTCAACAGGTGCAAGAAACTGAAATTCTCCTTCGAGAACAGTACCAGGAAGCTGCACATATGGAAAAGTATGCTTCACAGATCTTAGGGCAGGTTGAAGGTGGACTTGATTTGAGTGGTCTCCAACATATGGTGGCTGTTACATCCCCAAGAAGGTACCAGTCCCCATCCCTGATGGGTTACACAAAAGAAGTAGGATTTTTTATGATAGCTAAGTTAGGACCCTCAAAACACCCATTCAGGTCTCATTTCTAAACAACAGTTTAAGTAGAAAGATTACAAAACCTCAATATATACTTGCCACACCTCACTGCAAACCTCTGAATATCAGTAGTTACTGACTGACAAAGTAAGCAAATGTAATCTACCATAATGCCAAAGCTTGAAAACATTTATCAGTACCCATCATAAATCCCTTTCTGCCCAGAAAATATGAAATGTGTCTTTACTGAAAAGCTCAGTTGTGTAGGCAATGAAGGAGAGATAGATGTTTAATTCCTCTGATTCTACAGGTAGTAAACATTAAATTTGTTAAGCTCATAATACCTGTGTGCCTGTGCCTGTCACAGCCTGACTATAATATTATAAGCAAAATGTGGGAATGAGGTCTGAGTGCTGAGTTGCCACTGTGCATGTTTTATCTTTTACACATACAAAAACTTGCCTCTGTGCATGTTTTATCTTTTACACATACCAAAAACTGATCACTGGTTTTATGCTCTGTCTTAGATAACAAATCTTACTGTTAAAGTGAATGTGATTCATTGATAATTTTTTCATATCACCAAATTATAAAGATTGGAAAATTACTTGCCCCACCAGTCAGATGCAGTCTTTTCAAGGTCGGATGGGCACTGGCCATATTGCCTCCACTTTTGCAAGATATACATCCTGCCTCATCATGGTCACCTTTCAGCACTTGAAGACCCAGTATCCATAAAATCACTATCCAAAGGATTTGAAGACAGGCAATCATCATTAAGTACTTCAGGATCAACCACCTCTAAATGTAGCTAAAAGCTGCTTTATTTTTTCTCAGGAAACTTACAAAAATGTGCTGGCTTTGGCATGGATGAAAGATAACTGGCCTTGAGGAGATATCATGCACAGCCACCTCAGCCACTACCCAGGCTTGGTGCTCAGCCTTGAAGTAGAGGCACAAAACCCGATCCATAAATATCTGTTTAGAAGACTCACCCAGCTTACATGAATATCCATTTGGAGTAGAAAGAGGTTTATTGCCATTCCGTCATTTTTATTCATTCCAGTCCAAGAGACTTTTTGCTTAGAATGCCCAGTAATTCTTTTACCAATTCTTTGTGTCAAGATCTAATACCCCCATTATATATACATATATATTACAGACGCAATACAGCCCGCATGATGGAGGATATAGCATCAGCTTTAACACTGCTAATGGGGGAGCTGAACAGGAAAATGTTACATACTCACAATTTGGAAGAAGAACTAAGACGCCATTCTCAAGAAATACAAACTTTAAGAGAAACTCTGTTGGACAAAGACTCCAGGTCAGTTTTGTAAGGTTATCTATTTACTGCAATATGCAACATGTAATACTTATTGGATCCAAATGAAAAATAAGTTCTGAGTATAATGATGGGCTCAAAATACATGATCAGAATTTCTATCTGGGTTTGATTTTAGACAACAGTACTTTTGAAGAGTTGGAAAAGATGAAGTGTAATAGCCTTATAATTACTCCAAATAACCAACCATTCATACTTAGTAATGGTTATATGCTTCTAAAGCCTGCCAGCAAATGAAAGAACCCCATTTCATATCCTCTTTGCCCAGTAAGTAGCAGATCATCATTATTTATGGGGTGTCCAGTTCAAGAGACTGAATTCTTAACCCAGACAATTGATATATACGCCCTCCCACTCACTCTTTAATGTACTTCAACTTGATAAGGATTGTTTTTTGCTTTTTGGGTAGAGGATTGTTTGTTGCTTTTTAGGCAGAGAAAGCATGAAGTAGGTTACTGCTATCTATCAGTGGGCTTTGGTAAGTAACATGAAATTTTATTTGGATTGTATGACATTCCCTAAAAGATAGTTATCAGATACGAACACTAATTCATTCAACAAATAAACTCAGTGTTTAGCATGAAAAAATGAGAAGCAATTTTTAAGTATGGAAGTCCATGTTTCATTTGAACACAATGCACCTGGTTGAGGATGTGTGTATGTGTGATGTTCAGAAATTGTGTATACTTGATACACTCCATGAAATTGGGAACAGCAATGATATAAAAAGATTGATAGAATTTTCGTTGTAACCTGTTGAGCAAAACAAATTTTGAATGGATGTTCCACCACACATCAATGGTTTATCAGTTTAGGCAAAAAATTACTGAGTCAGAACCTGTTTTCTACATTGTTAGCATGTGCTTCCCTAAAAAAAAAAACTAAGTTAAAACAAATGTAATGGTGATTGTATTTCCTGTTCCAACAGATTAAGATCTAGTGACTTGGAAGTGCTAAAACTGAAAGAGCAGAGCAGTGCAGAAGCCACCTCACTGAGGCAGTGCTTGGCTCAAGCAGAAAAAAGTCTCAGTGATGCAGAGTAATGTACCATATTTAACTTTTTAGCCATTACTATTAGATAGCTAAAAAAGTAAAATGTACCATAAACCTGTACTTTACAGTAGATTTGACATCATTTTTATAAGTAGCTGAAATGATTATTGTAATCTTTACTTTCATAGGTAGCTGAAATGATTATTGTACAGAAAGAACACTCAGGTACTCTACTTCCATACTCTTCTGTTAAATACAGAAAGTGAAATAAAGTCATTGTCTGTTTTTTATGGCAGTTTATGATAATCTGAATTGCTTCTCAGAAGCGATAAGTGAGCTTTCCCAAGTATATTTGTTAAATTACCCTAATTTTCTAAACATATTGCTTTTGTTTGACAGAACCATTACTTTAACACAGAAAGATGGCAAAAAATGAATCATTGGTTGATGTGAGTTAGACTAATCATCAGGCATTAGTTTCATGGGAATCAGTATTTCTGAAATTGGCAAATATATATATATATATATTATACCTTACCTTTATTTTCATATGATTCTAAACCTTTTCCTTATAATCATTTATAGGCTGGAGAAAATGAGAATTGGTGAAACATTAAAGAAACAAGCAGTAGAAAACAGCACTGCAATGGTACAACTTCAACACAAACTGTCCAATATTCAGCGTGATGCAGAATCCAGGTATATCAAGGTGTTCTGCTATGCACAGAAATTAGTATACACATGAAGGACAGACTGATTCTTCTCCCAATTTACAAACCAAGATATATCAATTAATACATATCCAGTGTCCAGTTTTTTTGTTAAATATGGGTTACCTCAAGGATCTTTTTCACAACATTCATATGCAGAACATCTCTTGGAGACATCTTTATTTTTATTTAACACCTGTTTGTTGATTATATCAAGAAATGCTAGAAACCACTTTAGATTACTCTCATTTAATTTTACCAGAAAGTCTATCCTCCTTTCATGAAGTAGTGTTAAGAACAGAAAAGCAGCAGCCTCATTTATATTCTACACATCCAGTCTTCAGCCATCACCCGTAATGTACCAAAGCCAAAATAGCCATTTATGGACACTACACCCCACAGATTGATAGTCCATTGATAGCACACTGCCCTTTTTATCACACTGCCTCATCAGACAGAAATCTAACACATGTCTTTTCACACTCCTGAACATTTAGGCCTTGATTCCCCAAAGCATCCATCACTCCATCTTTCCATCTCTTTGATCTCCCCCTTCTTTTTGTGTCTTCCATTTTCGTCACATAGATCCTGTTTGTTAATCTTGTTCATTCATCATCTCTATATGGCCAAACCACTTCAGCGCATCCTTGTCAGCCCTCTCACTGAAACTGCACTTACTCTCACACCTGTCTCAGACAGTATCATATCACAATCAACACTCTTCATGCTACATCTTTTCCCCATGTGTTTCATTTCCAGCACCTCACCTTCTCATCCTTTGCATTCAAGTGTGAAGAGTTGCTTCCATGCATTACTGATGGGACAACCTAACCTAACAACATACACATCTTTTCCTTTCCAGACAAGACCTTTTACACAATCCTTTAGGTACCCATGATCCTCGTCTCCTCTTCTACACTTGACTCAATTCAGTTTCCTTAGTTCCATACTTCCCCTCCCAGGTACCCAAAGCACTCCACTTGCTCCAAGCCCTTTCCCTTTAAACTCAGTCTTTTCTTACATCTTATGCAATTTACTTTACGTTTATCCACATTAACTCTCAAAGGTCTTTTTTTTTACTCAGTCCCCAAACTTTGTCACCAGCCTGTGAAGATAATCACCAGTCATATTATCTGCAAACAGAACTAAATTACCTCCCTTGCTCTCTATCTTCTAGCATACCAAAGACACTCCTAGCTCCAAAACCCTGACATTAAATTCCTTAACCACGTCATCCATAAACAGATTAAACAACCATTTTCATGACAAGATTTTATGGAAGATAGTCTTGCCAGTATGCTTGCCTCTATAAGAGATGTGGATATAGGGTATCATGATTACACAGCTGAAGATAAAGTATTTTTTCCTGATATTTTTCTTTTTATTCAAATTCCACAGGTGTTTCCAGCAGGGATTTTTCTGTTCATTTTTCCTATTTTCTCTGTATTTTGTGGACCCTAAAGGTGTGTAAAAGAATACAATGCCAGTGCTCCCATTCACCAAGATGAATCCTAGATTTCATAGGTCGTGAATACAGTGTCTTTCAACCACAACAAATGAAAAATAGTATTAAAGCAAAGTTTGTTGCTCATTAAGTAACTCATCTGATTGAGCAAGGAATGAATCCTATTGCTAATAATTTCTTCTGTGCTTCAGAGTGTGCCATTTGGAATATAGACTGCAAGACAATGCAAAGGAGAAGCAGAATCTTGAGTCAACTATTGCTGATTTGAAAAATCAACTGAGTCTTCGAACACAGCAAATTAACCTTGTTGATGTGAGTGCAAAAACGTCTGACATTGAGATTGTTTGTCTTTGCTGTTTTGTACTATTCAAAAATAATCCAGTATACTGTGGTGAGTAGTGTAGTTATATGTAGCTTTTAGGGTCAGACATTTGCATATGTAATTCAGAGACCTTATAGATGATTTTTGTTCACATTTGGTTCAAGTCTCATCTTACTTATGCCATTTAAGATGCTCTGGTGTTTGCAAGTGTTTGTGCATGCATAATCTATATGCTTCATTACATATTCAGCAGGAACCACATAAGCAGATGCATACTGTGAATGCCTGCATACATAATGTTGACACATTTATTAGTTATAAAAGATTCTGAAGAACTGATTTCAACATATTTTTATCAAAATGCTAACTTTCCAAGGATAATTACAATGTTTACAAGCTCAGAGGTGAAAATACTGTAACTGCACTAGTCATATCACAATATCTTCTAGTATGCATTCTACTTGCTGTGTGCGGTATTTGTTTCTATTCTTCATGGGTATTCCTTTACAAATTATTTTTTCAAAATTCATATCATATCTTCAGATTGTGTGTTTGAATGGAGAAAAACTGGAGGAAGTAAAGTGTTTTAGATATCTGGGAGTGGATCTGGCAGCGGATGGAACCTTGGAAGTGGAAGTGGATCATAGGGTGGGGGAGGGGGCGAAAATCCTGGGAGCCTTGAAGAATGTGTGGAAGTCGAGAACATTATCTCGGAAAGCAAAAATGGGCATGTTTGAAGGAATAGTGGTTCCAACAATGTTGTATGGTTGCGAGGCGTGGGCTATGGATAGAGTTGTGCGCAGGAGGGTGGATGTGCTGGAAATGAGATGTTTGAGGACAATGTGTGGTGTGAGGTGGTTTGATCAAGTAAGTAACGTAAGGGTAAGAGAGATGTGTGGAAATAAAAAGAGCATGGTTGAGAGAGCAGAAGAGGGTGTTTTGAAATGGTTTGGGCACATGGAGAGAATGAGTGAGGAAAGATTGACCAAGAGGATATATGTGTCGGAGGTGGAGGGAACGAGGAGAAGTGGGAGACCAAATTGGAGGTGGAAAGATGGAGTGAAAAAGATTTTGTGTGATCGGGGCCTGAACATGCAGGAGGGTGAAAGGAGGGCAAGGAATAGAGTGAATTGGATCGATGTGGTATACCGGGGTTGACATGCTGTCAGTGGATTGAATCAGGGCATGTTAAGAGTCTGGGGTAAACCATGGAAAGCTGTGTAGGTATGTATATTTGCGTGTGTGGACTTGTATGTATATACATGTGTATGGGGGTGGGTTGGGCCATTTCTTTCGTCTGTTTCCTTGCGCTACCTCGCAAACGCGGGAGACAGCGACAAAGCAAAAAAAAAAAAAATTAATATATATAAATGAATAAATATTCATTTATTATACTTTGTTGCTGTCTCCTGCATTAGCGAGGTAGCACAAGGAAACAGACGAAAGAATGGCCCAACCCACCCACAGACACATGTATATACATACACGTCCACACACGCACATATACATACCTATACATTTCAACGTATACATATATATACACACACAGACATATACATATATACACATGTACATAATTCATACTGTCTGCCCTTATACATTCCCGTTGCCACCCCGCCACACATGAAATGACAACCCCCTCCCCCCACATGTGTGCGAGGTAGCGCTAGGAAAAGACAACAAAGGCCACATTCGTTCACACTCAGTCTCTAGCTGTCATGTATAATGCACCGAAACCTCAGCTCCCTTTCCACATCCAGGCCCCACAAAACATTCCATGGCTTACCCCAGACGCTCCACATGCCCTGGTTCAATCCATTGACAGCACGTAGACATAGAATAAGAAGCCAAGAAATATACTGACATAAAATACTAGACAAGACAGACAAATATTGTTAACTGAAGAATACTTTAAACAAACCCTCAGGAAGAAAATAATCTACTTGTTGAAGGACTGAGATCCACATTAAAGCACCAGCAAGCTGAGTTGGAACAGTTGCGTGCACAGTTAGAAGATGCCTTGACTCAAAAGAACACTCTTGCACGTAGGTTGAAAGAATTGTGAGTATTACCATGAATAATGATGTTTTCAGTCATCTTTTCTGTAGTGTACATTTTTTCATACTTGTTTGCCATTTCTCACTTAAGCAAGGTAAGAACAGTTGAAACAACAGCCTCATTTGCTCTTATGACTCTCTTGCTGTCATGTATAATGTACCAGAACCAGAACCCACCATCCACAGCTAAGCTGTACAAATCCATTTTTTCTTGACTACTTCATATTCCCTGGTTCATCTCACTGACTGCATATCTCCACCCCATATGACAGCATTCCATTTCTTTCTTTCCTATACATGCCTTTCACCCTCATCAGTGTTCAGTGCCTAGCACCCCCTAGTTCAAATTTTAGAGAGTATAAAAAGTTTCATTGGTTTAAAAATATGAATAGTTCAAGGTTCTGAATTAATCTCTCATTGCACCACTGTATTCAGGATAATTTTAAGCTTTTTAAGCTTTTGAATAGCAGAGGAGCACTATAATGTACACAAGGTAGATCAAATGTAGGGGCAATGTGAGGGCATAAAAGTCTGGTTCCCTGATATTCATCAGCATTTAGATGGCAGAAAGTACAACTTACAAATACAGAGTCAAGATGTTCATAAAATGATATTTAGGGCAGAGAAATGCACTTGGTTGGTAGCTGTAAATAGCTGACACTTTAAGGATAGTTTCTTTTGTATATTTTTATTATTAATATTTTACAAAGGATAATTCCTAATGTGCATTTTCATTTTATTGATATTCTACATGTCCCATCATTGGGTTTGAACTATTTCTTTAAAGGCACTGAACATCTAAACATCATTGCTCTAGTACCCAACCCCCTAAACCACTCAATCAAAAAATGTTTTATAAATGGTCATTGATGTATTGATGCTTCTAACACTTGTAAGTCTGTTGTAAATTCTCTCTCATCAGTTGCAACTTAAAAAAAAAACACCCTTAAAGCTTTTCATGGGGTTCAATGAATGGAGTAGTTTATGATGCTTGGGTGTGGATGGTAAACTTATGTTTCAGTACATTATACATGGTCAACTGAAGTTTAGTACTTTATGCTTAAAAGCTAAAGATTAAATGTGCACAATTTCAGCGTTTGGTCATCTATTTCTCATGCAGCCCTGCAAAAGCGGGAGAGGCAATTAGGTATAAGAAAATAAGTAGATTTAATTTTTCCTTTCTTTCGTTTACATCAGTAAGATATTGTAAACACTGGATGGCAGTCATTTACATGAGGGTGCTGAATTATTTCCTTTCTGAGATCCCACTTAAGGTAAGTAAAAAACACTAAAATCATTGTGAACACATAAAAGACTGTTGTATGTTTGGATGCATATGTATTTACCATAAAATTCTTTCATTAATGATAAAATTATTTTATTTTGACAGAGAGGTTGAACTATCTGCAGAGAAGAAACAGCATCAGGAACTCATAAAAGAAGCACTTGAATTAAAGACACTCATCACTAATCTTAAGCTGGAACAAACTGAAACAGAAAGAGCCCTTCAAGACAAAGTAAGTGGATATTGTGAATTACAGTAAAAGTTTCCCCTTATGAAGTTGCAGATTTTGTCATTTAGCACTGCTTTGCATGTTATTTTTTCTCCCCTTCATACTGATGTTATACACATGGGGTGAAGCAGATCCATAAAACATTAGAAAACATTAAAATCCATGAAATTTTGATGTTTAATTTTTTTTTTTTTTTTTTTTTTTTTTGCTTTGTTGCTGTCTCCCGCGTTTGCGAGGTAGCGCAAGGAAACAGACGAAAGAAATGGCCCAACCCACTCCCATACACATGTATATACATACACATCCACACACGCAAATATACATACCTACACAGCTTTCCATGGTTTACCCCAGACGCTTCACATGCCCTGATTCAATCCACTGACAGCACGTCAACCCCGGTATACCACTTCGATCCAATTCACTCTACTCCTTGCCCTTCTTTCACCCTCCTGCATGTTCAGGCCCCGATCACACAAAATCTTTTTCACTCCATCTTTCCACCTCCAATTTGGTCTCCCACTTCTCCTCGCTCCCTCCACCTCCAACACATATATCCTCTTGGTCAATCTTTCCTCACTCATTCTCTCCATGTGCCCAAACCATTTCAAAACACCCTCTTCTGCTCTCTCAACCACGCTCTTTTTATTTCCACACATCTATCTTACCCTTACATTACTTACTCGATCAAACCACCTCACACCACACATTGTCCTCAAACATCTCATTTCCAGCACATCCACCCTCCTGTGCATAACTCTATCCATAGCCCACGCCTCGCAACCATACAACATTGTTGGAACCACTATTCCTTCAAACATACCCATTTCTGCTTTCCGAGATAATGTTCTCGACTTCCACACATTCTTCAAGGCTCCCAGGATTTTCGCCCCCTCCCCCATCCTATGATCCACTTCCATAGTTCCATCCGCTGCCAGATCCACTCCCAGATATCTAAAACACTTTACTTCCTCCAGTTTTTCTCCATTCAAACTTACCTCCCAATTGACTTGACCCTCAACCCTACTGTACCTAATAACCTTGCTCTTATTCACATTTACTCTTAACTTTCTTCTTTCACACACTTTACCAAACTCAGTCACCAGCTTCTGCAGTTTCTCACATGAATCAGCCACCAGCGCTGTATCATCAGCAAACAACAACTGACTCACTTCCCAAGCTCTCTCATCCCCAACAGACTTCATACTTGCCCCTCTTTCCAAAACTCTTGCATTCACCTCCCTAACAACCCCATCCATAAACAAATTAAACAACCATGGGGACATCACACACCCCTGTCGCAAATCTACATTTATGTAATTATGATTATAATCAAAAGTCACATAACTGAATATCAAATATCTTAAAATTACTGATGATAGTATATAAAATACAGATTTTCACTTATTTTCATACTTATGTATTAATTTTTCACATTGAGTTTTGACTTAAATTTGCATGTCAGGCACCAGTTTTATCCTAAAAAATTTTTTCTTTGGGTGTGATCAGCACTTATTTTACCGACATACTTTCAGTTTTTACAGATTATTAATCAAATGCATCTAATACAAATGTGTAGCTCTACCCCCTCTAACTTTCAAATGGGCTGTCGTACTCTACCCCCTATAACTTTCAAATAGGCTGTCATAAATTTTTCTCAGCAAATGATCCATCTTTCACTGTATCATTGTTTACATGGAAATACTTCACAGGTCTTTAAGACTGTCTGGTGCACCATTCACTGTGCTTACATCAGTATTCACTTTTTCCAGATTGACAATGGTTCATCAACACAGTGTGAACTGAAGGGTCAAATACGGTCTTTAGAGCTCACTATCCTACAGTTACGCACCGAGTTACAGATGGAACGACATAGATCCACATCTTTGTATGATGAATCAAGAAGTTTGCATAAAAAAGTGTGTAATCTAAATTAAAACATTAATTTACGTGGTGTCATGTTCACAGGAGATAATATTTCTGTAGATAATTGTGCAATTGTAATTCTCAATTAGGCATTTTCAATCTTTATACTGATGCTTTAATTGTGGCTGACTTTTCAATTTCTTAGTGTTTCTCAACTGAATTGTTTTTGTTCTCCATCTGATGGCAATCTGTTCTACATTCAAAGCAGGAAGGCACATGTAGAATCTATTATATTATTCTTTTTATTATACTTAATTTCTTAGTGTTTCTCAACTGAATTTTTTTTTCTTCTTTTTTTGTTCATCTGTTGGCAATCTGTTCTACATTCAAAGCAGGAAGGCACATGTAGAATCTATTATATAATTCTTTTTATTATACTTAATCCGCTACCTCGCTAACGCGGGAGACAGTGACAAAGTATATTTTTTTTTTTATTTTTTTTATTATACTTTGTCGCTGTCTCCCGCGTTTGCGAGGTAGCGCAAGGAAACAGACGAAAGAAATGGCCCAACCCCCTCCCCCATACACATGTATATACATACGTCCACACACGCAAATATACATACCTACACAGCTTTCCATGGTTTACCCCAGACGCTTCACATGCCTTGATTCAATCCACTGACAGCATGTCAACCCCGGTATACCACATCGCTCCAATTCACTCTATTCCTTGCCCTCCTTTCACCCTCCTGCATGTTCAGGCCCCGATCACACAAAATCTTTTTCACTCCATCCTTCCACCTCCAATTTGGTCTCCCTCTTCTCCTCGTTCCCTCCACCTCCGACACATATATCCTCTTGATCAATCTTTCCTTACTCATTCTCTCCATGTGCCCAAACCACTTCAAAACACCCTCTTCTGCTCTCTCAACCACGCTCTTTTTATTTCCACACATCTCTCTTACCCTTACGTTACTCACTCGATCAAACCACCTCACACCACACATTGTCCTCAAACATCTCATTTCCAGCACATCCATCCTCCTGCGCACAACTCTATCCATAGCCCACGCCTCGCAACCATACAACATTGTTGGAGCCACTATTCCTTCAAACATACCCATTTTTGCTTTCCGAGATAATGTTCTCGACTTCCACACATTCTTCAAGGCCCCCAGAATTTTCGCCCCCTCCCCCACCCTATGATCCACTTCCACCTCCATGGTTCCATTCGCTGCCAGATCCACTCCCAGATATCTAAAACACTTCACTTCCTCCAGTTTTTCTCCATTCAAACTCACCTCCCAATTGACTTGACCCTCAACCCTACTGTACCTAATAACCTTGCTCTTATTCACATTTACTCTTAACTTTCTTCTTCCACACACTTTACCAAACTCAGTCACCAGCTTCTGCAGTTTCTCACATGAATCAGCCACCAGCGCTGTATCATCAGCGAACAACAACTGACTCACTTCCCAAGCTCTCTCATCCCCAACAGACTTCATACTTGCCCCTCTTTCCAAAACTCTTGCATTTACCTCCCTAACAACCCCATCCATAAACAAATTAAACAACCATGGAGACATCACACACCCCTGCCGCAAACCTACATTCACTGAGAACCAATCACTTTCCTCTCTTCCTACACGTACACATGCCTTACATCCTCGATAAAAACTTTTCACTGCTTCTAACAACTTTCCTCCCACACCATATATTCTTAATACCTTCCACAGAGCATCTCTATCAACTCTATCATATGCCTTCTCCAGATCCATAAATGCTACATACAAATCCATTTGCTTTTCTAAGTATTTCTCACATACATTCTTCAAAGCAAACACCTGATCCACACATCCTCTACCACTTCTGAAACCACAAAGTATAATGAATAGAAAATATTATACTTTATCGCTGTTTCCCGCATCAGCGAGGTAGTGCAAGGAAACAGACGAAGAATGGCCCAACAACCCACATCCACACACACACACATATATATTCCTATGAGTCCACGGGGAAAATGAAACACATGGACTCATAGGAATATCTTGATCATGCGCAAAATTGTGATCCTTTCCAACACACACACACACACACATATATCCTCACCTGGCCCCCTTCTCTGTTCCTTCTTTTGGAAAATTAAAATATATATATAGGGGATAGGGGAGAAAGAATACTTCCCACGTATTCCCTGCGTGTCGTAGAAGGTGACTTCAAGGGGAGGGAGCGGGGGGCTGGAAATCCTCCCCTCTTGTTTTTTTTTAATTTTCCAAAAGAAGGAACAGAGAAGGGGGCCAGGTGAGGATATTCCCTCAAAAGTCCAGTCCTCTGTTCTTGACACTACTTTGCTGACACTGGAAATGGCGAATAGTTTGAAAAAAAAAAATGCGGGAGATGGCGGATAGTATGAAAGAAAGAAAGATATATATATATGCCCATACATACATATATATTTCAATGTATACATACATATACATACACAGACATATACATATATACGCATGTACATATTCATACCTGCTGCCTTCATCCATTCCTGTTGCCACCCCGCCACACATGAAATAGAATCTAACTCAAATATTTCAATTCTTGATCATATCCACAGCCTGTTTCATAATCTAGTTGTCTATTTTCTTGTGATTATTGCTTTCCCAACAGGTTAAAGATCTTCAAGATCGCATATGGTATCAGGCCCGCAGACGAAGAAACAATAGTAGTGACAGCATGAACAGCAAGGACAGTCATCATAGCACAGGTGGATCAGCGTGTGGAAAGGAGAGTAGTTCAGAATATGGTAGCTGCCTCAGCCTGCTTCCAACTGCAGTAGGGAATAATCTTGCTGATCAGCAGGTTCAAGTCAGTGTAAAAGTAGTTTCATTATGAATATCTTGATGAGCATGATGTATATATGACAGCTAGAGTCTGAGTATGAATGAATGTGGCTTTTTTTGTCTGTTTTCCTAGCGCTATCTCACTGAAGCAGTGGGTAGCGATGCTGTTTCCTGTGGGACAGGGTAGCGCCAGGAATGGATGAAGGCAAGCAAGTATGAACATCTACGTGTGTATATATGTATGTGTAGGAATATGTATATGTATGTATATGTGTGTGTATGGGCACTGATGTATATATGTGTATATTTATTTATTTATTATACTTTGTTGCTGTCTCCTGCGTTAGTGAGGTAGCGCAAGGAAACAGACGAAAGAATGGCCCAACCCACCCACATACATATGTATATATATATATAGAATGGCCCACCCCACCCACATACACATGTATATACATACATGTCCACACACACAAATATACATACCTGTACATCTCAACGTATACATATATATACACACACACAGACATATACATATTTACACATGTACATAATTCATACTGTCTACCCTTATTCATTCCCATTGCCACTCCGCCACACATGAAATGAAAACCCCCTCCCCCCTCATGTGTGCGAGGTAGCGCTAGGAAAAAACAACAAAGGCCACATTCGTTCACACTCAAGTCTCTAGCTGTCATGTAATAATGCACTGAAACCACAGCTCCCTTTCCACATCCAGGCCCCACAGAACTTTCCATTGTTTACTCCAGACACTTCACATGCCCTGGTTCAATCCATTGACAGCATGTCGACCCCGGTATACCACATCGTTCGTTCCAATTCACTCTATTCATTGCATGCCTTTCACCCTTCTGCATGTTTAGGCCCCGATCACGCAAAATCATTTTCACTCCATCCTTCCATCTCCAATTTGGCCTTCCCAATCCCTGCTCCCTCCTCTCTGCTAGTCATTATCATCTTGTACTATTCACTATTCTCTTACTAGAAAAGATGAAGAAAAGTGTGTCACTGAATGAATTGTGGGTCTTAAGTACAGTTGATATCAGCTGTTTAGAAAAAAAAGTTCATATGCCTTTTACTGTATGCAGTAATTTTTTCTTATAGTGTATAATAAAAGATGTTGAGGATGGCCAAGCAAGAGAAGAACACCTCCACACACTCTTGCGTGAGAAAGATGCAGCTCTTCATAGCCTTCAGCATTCACTCTCTCACCAGATAAACTCAAAGAATCAGGGTGAGCTTCTCATTTATTAACTTTTCTTATATGTTCATTTAGTTTGTTAAACAAACACCTGTTTGTAGTTTCTCCTAATCTTGAATGGTAAAATGCCTTCATATTGGCAAGGATTGTAGGGGAGCTTCAATATATAAGACCAAATTTTGTTTTTATTTGATTACAATGACATTCTTGTCTAACCTAAGTTTTCAGTTGCAGTCTCATCAGTGTAAATTTGGATTGTTACTACCCAACCATCCCATTCTCCATGAAAGCATATAAAGATTAGGGTGAAAATAGTGGAATGTACTTGATTCTGTGTTTTCACTTCTACCAGTAAATACTATGTATTAATCTATTTACATTATAACTTTCAGAATTCATGTTAAGTGGTTCATGAACATGTGAATCTTAGTACCTTGATTTTTACAGATTACTGTGCATTCTTGTTTGTGAGTTCCAACATAACACTGAACATACCAAATGAACATGCTAAAGAAGTCTTCAAAAGAGTTTTTGTGTTCTGGAAATGAGATACAATCATTGTTTTGTAAAGTATAAATACTACGGAATATGTAATAAAGTGAAAAGACTCAGATGAAGTGATTCATGCAATTGAAAGAAGAAAAAATATGAAAGGGGCTTTTTTATATGTTTAATTTGTCCAAAACTGAATGGTCTAAATGCCCTTCTCCATCACAATAAGAAATATTATATTATTTTCAATAAGGACATTTTATCTAATATGATTGTCATGTAGGTACATGTTTCATGTCAAAGAAAATTAGACCCTAGCTACTTCAAATGGTTTATGAATCACCAAAATGGAAAATTTAGTACTTTAACTCTCTGCAAACAATTCCATTTTTCCCTAATACTGGCCAAATTTGTATAGCCATCAGTACTATGAGCATTTAGATGCCCCCATTTTAAATCTTTCCCCATGTTTATGTTTATGCTGTAATTACTTGGGGATTTATAAGGTATATCACCTTACAGTACATACATTATTAGCACCTGTTCCTTATAAGCCCAATCTTCTCAGCTTTAGTAGGACCTACATAGGTCAAACTATTCCATACTCTAATTTTTCTTTCATAATATTTAGCTGTTTCCCACTTTCGTGAGGTAGCACCAGGAATAAAGAAATGTCCCTCAATTTTCTTGTGTGTAGCCATCACGTATACTGCACTAGAACCAGAGTTCCCCAATCCACAGCCATTCCCCACACACCTTCCTATGGTTTTCCCAGAAACATTTCATATGCCCTGGTTCAGCTCTTTGCCCCTTGTATACCACAGTTCTCCAATTTTGTCTACAACATGCACATTTCCCACCCTCATGGATGTTCAGGCTTCAGTAACTTAAAAGTGTTCTTCAATCTATCCTTCCATCTTGTCCTCAGTCTTCTGCCCCTGTTTGATCCTTACACTTTTGATGAATATATCCTCTTAATCTCTCCTCATACATCCTTTCCATATGTCCAAACTATTTCAACACACCCCGCTCAGCTCTCTTAGACATACTCCACTTACTACTCCACCTCTCTTTTTCGCAGTGTCATTCCCTATTCAGTTTCCAATACATCCATCCTCTTCTGCAATTGCATTTTGGGTCATGATTTCCCATACAGCACCATCAGGACTACTTTAACATCACATATATCCATCTTTGCCCTAACAATCAGTAACCTCTCTTTGCACACACTCCTCAAAGTACCCAGGACCTATGCCCCGACACCCACCCTATGGTTCACTTCAGCTCCCATAGTTTCAGCCACTGACATGCCCACTTTTAGGTACCAGAAATACTCCACTTCCTCTAAGTTCTTGCCACTCAAACTCACAGTAAAACTGAATAGTCTTTCACCCCTGGTAAACCTTATAATCTTATTTCTGTTCACATTCATTTTCAACTTCTGCCTTTCAACACACTTTCCCAAATTCAGACACCAACTTCTGCAGTTTCTCACTTAAGCCACCAAAGCCATGAGCAAACAGCAAGTGACTAATCTCCCAAGCCCCCTACCCCTAAGAGACTACAAACCAGACACCGTCTCCAAAACCCTTGCATTTACCTCCCTCACCACTCTTTTCTTAAACAGATTAAACATTACACACCCTTGACATAGACCAACCTTCATCTGAAACTACTAACCCTTTCCTCTTCCCACTTGCACCCATGCCTTACTCTCTGTAAGTACTTTCAGTAATTTTCAGGCAAAAGAAAACAAAGTCCAAGTGGAGAGTTAAAGTTTCATTTTCTTATAAGTACCTAGCAACTCAGGCAATAGTTCTTAAACCCATAGAAAAGTTTTCCCCTCTGTGTAGCTAATGGAGGAAAAGTAAGAGCTTGTCCTCTCCTTTCAATTCTCAACCCTAAAAACTGAGTGAAAGATAGAGGAAATTTATGAAAACCATGGGATATATGGGTAAAGAGAAGGAAATAATATGGTTCTGCTAAATTTTGAAGAGAAAGAAAAAATACAAAGCTTATTTAATATATTTTGTTTATTTAGTCATGAAATAAGTGAAAGAAAGTTCAACCTCTTCCAAATCAAATATGCAGTTTAAAGGTAGCTACAAGCTAGGGTAATCAACCAGAGTCAAATAGTGGAAACTTGCAGCACCACTGAAAATTTACACAGAATTCTCTCCCAGAAGTTGGAATTTCTACACTTACGTGGGTGAGGCTGTAAGGCAGTTTTCCATATATTCTGATCACGACCCTGGATACATTCATTTCCCAGCCTGGTGACCCAAAGGGCTGACATGTGTAATTGTAAGTGCTTATCATATTGATATATAGTGTTCATTAATTATATTCACAGTGAAGCAATAAAAAATAGCTAAAGCAGATTGTATCTTAGAAATATTTAAATCAGGCAAAATGAAAAGCACAGGTTATCATGAAAATGGTAGTTCATTTCAAAATTTTGTACTACCATGTTGCTGCTTCTTGCTTGGAGTGAGCTCGTCTAAGTTTTGGTGGTCCGGTGATTAATTTCAAACGAAAATATTTACAGCAGCTTTTGTCATTATTTCCATAATTCCTCAGTTTCATCATGTAATTATTATAGCAATATCTCATAATTTTTGCCAAAAATATTTTTTCTCCACTGGGACTTTAGTACAACCTCCAGGAACATCACGGAACATCATCAGGGTTGCAGTCATAGGTTCTGGAACCATATAAGTAAGGGGACAGGTCCCATCATCTGGCTGGTCCATGTCACCATAAAAGACTTAAAGACTTGTATTTGAAAGTGCTTTTCAATACCTCTCACTCAAACATGTCAGTGATTTCAAGAGACAGATCAGCTCAATCTTGACCTTTGTTGTCATACACACTCTTGTTTGATCATCATGCCAAGGAGAAGGGCTTGATTTCTGAAACATTCCATGTTTGGGATGGACTGGAACTTCCATTAGGACTCATTTTTGTCAGTGCAGATATTTTTGTAAGTTCAGATATTTTTCTCATTCTGTTGATCCTTCTTCACTGGTGACTGCTTTGGTAGAATCAAATGGTGAGAGCATGTTAGGAGTTTACTTAGAAAAGCAGCTTTGAGCTTTTGCAATACCATGTTTTGAGGTATACCAGGAGCTCTTAATTCACACATTATTTGATTTGCACCATTTTTAGAATAACATGCACCATCCATTTAAACTAGTTTTTCAATTAATGAAGGCTTAGGTTTGGAATAACACAATCATCACTGAAACAGCAGCGTGGTGGTGTGGCACAGCCAGTACCATGCAAGAAGCATGTGTACACATCATGTGGATACAGTCTATAGTCATGGAGTACTACATTATTTTGTGCTGCAGTGTATACTGCATGTATGTTGCCCCTTGCATCATGCCACAAAAGTGTCTTTTAAGTACTCCAGGTACCAGTGGTGCCAAGAAGTGCATGGCTATCAAAGATGAGGTTAAGATGGATGTGCTTAAACATCATGAGAGAGGTGAACAAACAACCAATATTAAATGTGCCCTTGGACTTGGTGAATCTAATTTATAGACTATTCATGACAGTACTGAGAAGATCATGGATAGTTCTAAAAGTGGAACATTAATCAGTACATCTAGGACCTCTTATATCCAAAGATTGTTTGTGGAGAAAAGGGAACAAATCTTAAGCACATGGATCAAAACTAAGCTCAAGAAAATATTTCTGTCAGCATCTTTTTGATACAAGAGCCAGAAAATACATGGTGACTTGACAGCGGAAGAAGGAGCAGTCCAGACATTTCAAGCAAATCCTGGTTGCTTCGCAAATCTTAAGAAACACTATAATTGCCACATCAAGATGACTTGTAAGGCTGCATCTGTTGGTGTCATTGCTGCTGAAAATTTGCTTGGAACCCTCAAGACCATTATTGAAGAAGGCAGATTTTTAATGTGGATGAGATCGAATTATTCTGGAAGAGAATGCCTTCCAGAATGTTTATTTCCCTTGACTACAGCTGGATGCAAAGTTTGTTATTATGTTTTTATTAATGGAATTCATTGTACAGCATGTATATTATAGTATTCTATTTTTCCTGGTATGTATATACCATAGTTTATCACTGGTATACTATACGGTACTGTCTTATTAATACCAAAACTTTCCAATTTCTATTACTTGAATTTAGTTTATGTGTTTTTGATTTATGTGACCATTTTCAAGAACGTATTTGCGTAAATAGGGAGGTCCCTGTACTTCTTAATACCCTGACTATCATCCAGCCTACCATCCCCCATGAAGGTTGGATACCCTATAGAGCTTTCTGGTATAACACTGTTGACCATCTTGATGTTATACCAGACAGCATTTGGAGCTAAAGTCATAAAGGAAAACACTGTTTTATTTTTAATGGATATGTGTTAGTAGTTTTTCACATTCAACATATATGTCTGTGACACTGTTGGTTGTGTATTCTCCTTAACCCAACAATTTGTAGGAAAAAAATAAGTTATGGCAAACAAGAAGTCTAGCTTAAAAACATGTTTTAACAAATCAGGGCTAATTTTATGATCATGTTCAAGAACTGAGGGGGATGTAGCCCCTTAAAGTGTATTATAGACTATTCATTGTCAATGATTACTTCATATATGTAGATGCTCTACAGAATTGGAGGCACTGGCTGGCAAAGTATCAGTATTAGAGGATCAGCTGGGTTCTTTACTTTCTGCTCTTGAGGTGAGTGCAGCTGTTGGAAGTATAACAACGGAAGTTGGCAGCCTTTTGCAGGAACGAACAGAGCACATCAACTCCCTTGATAAATCATCACATTTGCTTCAAGAGGAAATGTCATCCCTAGCATTGGTTTGTAATACTCTGAACAAAAGCTAAAAAAAAATTCTTAGTTTGCTTCTCAATTAGTGTCTTGACTAAAAAAAGAATTCCAAGAAAGTGATTGTTTTGATTTGCCTGTAAACAAATAGCATGGAAATACATTGAGTATGCAAAAATCAAAGTAAGAAACTAAAGAGATATTAAAGTGTTATGCCTGAGCAAATGGATTACAAATCAAACAACCAGTAACCATGAATGAAGTACCTTCCTTGTTGTCTTGACAAAACTAACTTTTATCATGATTATCAGTTTTTCATTTGTACAATGAAATACATTGTAATACTTGAATTGAAGGTAACTGAATATTTAGATGGGAAAAAATGAGAATCTAATATTATACATGATTTATCTCTAAGGTAAGCTTAGAAGATGAGTTAATTTTGGGTCACTATATACAGAGTAGTCTAAAAACAGATTTTTTACATTACAGGAGAATCAGACTTTGGCTCAGAAGATGAGTTGAACTGCAGAACTATAAATAGTCAATTAAAAGCAGATTTTTTACATTATAGGAGAATCAGACCCTGAGTAATGAGTTAATTGCTGCCAAGAGGAATCAAAGAGATGCATCAATAGAAGCAAAGGAGTCTGCTCGTAATGCAAGGCAGGAAGCACGGGACGAGCGGCTTGCTGCAGCACACCTCAAGGAAAAGTGCTTACAGTTACAGGTACCTTGACAACATGTTACACTGATATTAGTGGAATTCTTACTTGATGAGATTATTGGTAAAAGTATGAAGCCTATCATCATTTGCTAATCAACTGCTGGAGAGGATGGTATAAACTACTTATGTACTCAGACACTAGAATATGATTTCACATTGATAGCAAACATGAACATAATGATATAGGTGGAACACTGGACAGGCATTTCATGCTTAGAACATCTAGTCTCATGTCTGATAACTTGGAATGAAACTAAGATGAGGTGAGCAAAGAATGACACAAAAAAGTATCAATGATTCCACCATTATAAAGAATATGTAGGAACATCTCGCGGGGGGCTGGAAATCCTCCCCTCTCGTTTTTTTTTTTTAATTTTTCCAAAGAAGGAACAGAGAAGGGGGCCAGGTGAGGATATTCCCTCAAAGGCCCAGTCCTCTGTTCTTAACGCTACCTCGCTATCGCGGGAAATGGCGAATAGTATGAAAAAAAAAAAAAAAAAAAAATCTCGCATCACAATGCTGACAACAGTTCTACCATAGTGTTTTTTTATTCCAGTCATATTTGCTGACTCTGATTATAAGGAAATTATATTCAGTTCATATTATAAATACCAGTTTCTCCAAGTAAAACAGGAAAGCTTATGTGGAATAAAATCACACCACAAATGGGACAGTGACTTCTTACTTGATCTTGTTTTTTATATGTGGACTGCCATGATATAAATTTTCCTTTATTTAAACATTAAATGTAACATTACCTGCATTTAAAGCAGGGTCACATTTAGAATAGTATCCTCTTTTGGTCGTCAATGAATTTCAGTTTTGTTTGACTTCCACACTGTGAAGTATTTGCCAACTTATTGCACAAAATGAAAAAAAGGAGTGATAAGACTGTGAATTTCCCAATTAAGTACATTAAATCAAAGAAGCAGAATTATGAAAAGGCAGAAACGAGTTAAGAAAAAGGAGAATGGCCAAAAAAAGTAAGATACCTCATTTTGATATCAAGGAGTTTAACATCAGTCATAAAAAGATGACACTAATTGTTTCAGTCTGAGAACTACTAATAGTTTTTGAATCTTATTAACCAAGACCTTGTTTCTCATTACACCAAGTAAGGACCCTATACATCTGAAAATTATTAAACCCAGTGCAATATTTCAGAATCATTTTTCTCTTTTAAAGGCAAAGCTTGATTCTGTGCAGTCAACTTTGGAGCAAGAACGACAAGAGAGGCGATTGCATGAAGTAGTGAATGTATTCAAAGTAGGTCATCATTATGTTTTCTTATTATAATAGGACCTTTAAGTGCATTGCAAATTGATTATTGGGTCATGTGGATTGTAGCTGAATATTAAAGTTAAAGATAGCTTATCACTACTTTATTACTTATCATATTTCCATATTTCTGAACTTTATTACCATAGCTATTATTATTATTAGTATTTTCCAAAAGAGGGAACAGAGAATTGCGCCGGGTGAGGGTATTCCCTCAGAGGCCCGGTCCTCTGTTCTTGGCGCTACCTCGCTAATGCGGGAAATGGCGAATAGTTTGAAAGAAAGAAAAGAAAAGTAGTATTAGCAGTATTAGTATTATTATTAAGTTTCATATTTGTTTTGTGTCTCACATTAGCAAGGTAGCACCAAGAACAGATAAAGGTTGGCCTCATTTGCTCAGATTCACTCTCCAGCTATCATGTATAATGCACCAAAATCTGAGCTCCCTATCCTTAACCCAACCCCACAGACCTTTCCATGGTTTACCCTGCCCACTTTATAGGTTCAGATGCACCCCAATGACAGCACATCCACCCACCCATGTATACCATAACACTCCAATTTTCCTTATCCAATGCATACCTCTTACCTTCCATCATTTTCAGGCTGTGATAACTAAAAGCCTTACTCCATCCTTTTATTGCCTTCTTAGTCTCCTCCTTCCCATGCTTTCTTCAATTCTGATATATACATATACATAATAGCTAGAGAGTGGATGTTTTCCAAAGAGGCCTCTGTTCGTTTGTTTCTGAAGCCCCCTAATCAAGGCAGGAAAGGAAATTAGGTATAAAAAGAATACACCTTTCAGATATGTTTGCTATTGAGTCCTCATGATGGTAAACTGACAACTTAAATTTTAGGAAGTGGTTTAATAGAATTAATTACATCAGCTTCTATTTTAATATAGCTTTCAGATATGGTGTGCTAAAGAGTCCTCATGATGGTAAACTTACAACTTAAATTGTAGGAAGTGGTTTAATAGAATTAATTACATCAGCTTCTATTTTATTATAGCACCAAGAGTTTGGGTCACTGCTGGACAGTGCCACTGCTCTCCAAGAAACAGCATACTCAGGACTCCAGTGAAACAAAAAATACCTGAAAGTATTGACTGATGAGGAAAAGCAACCATCTACACAAGGTTTACAGATCATGGAACCAACAGTTGAATGAATGTCTTACTGATGTATCATTTTACCATTACTCATTTTACATAAATAGTTTTAAATCTGAAAGTAAAGTGCACAGCAGAAAATTTCTTACAGCTCTTTGTGATGGTAAAATGTGCTAGTGGTAAATGTTAAGGGAGTGAAAGAAGTGTATGCTAGTTTTACTTAAATTCAAGTACTCTGGAGTATGAATAACCATGAATGCTCAAAAGATATGAATCTAAATATGTCTTTTCTAGCGCTACCTCGCACATATGAGGGGGGAGGGCGTTGTTATTTCATGTGTGGCGGGGTGGCGATTGGAATGCATAAAGGCAGACAGTATGAATTATGTACATGTGTATATATGTATATGTCTGTGTGTGTATATATATGTATACGTTGAGATGTATAGGTATGTATATTTGCATGTGTAGACGTGTATGTATATACATGTGTATGTGGGTGGGTTGGGCCATTGTTTCGTCTGTTTCCTTGCACTACCTTGCTAACGCGGGAGACAGCGACAAAGCAAAGCAAAGCAAAGCATAGCATACACCTTACACACATAGCCTGAGGGTAATTTATACAAGATTTTTTTTAATAATCTGTGCATGAAACAAAGTTTGTGTAACACTTAACCATCAGAAAGCTAAG
This sequence comes from Panulirus ornatus, assembly GCF_036320965.1. Taxonomy (NCBI): domain Eukaryota; kingdom Metazoa; phylum Arthropoda; class Malacostraca; order Decapoda; family Palinuridae; genus Panulirus; species Panulirus ornatus. Next base: position 24,245,866 of record NC_092289.1, on the reverse strand, counting down.
GTGTCGCAACCTCAGCTGCCCATGTAGACAATCTGTGGGTGTTTGGCATCACCTTCACTTCTGACTGAAATTTTATGCCACTGTTAAGCAGTCGTTTTCTTACACTTCTTCACACATAAGTACTTACCAGTAAAAAAAAGAAAATGAAATACCATTAACACAGCGAAAGAATTGTGTTTTGGTGTGGAATTTTCCACTTGTAACGTCATGTTGATGCTCAAAAAGTTTTGGATTTTGGAGCATGTCAGATTTCAGAGTTTTGGATTAGGGATGCTCAACTTGTATACATATATTTAGTTTTGTACGTTTACAGAATGTATCTAATGAAATAGTTTTTGATAATATATGTTTGTACATCCTGTATGCAAAATACTTTTGAGCTGAACAGTTAAAATCATTAGCACTTTTGTATATTCCACAAAAAAAAAATGGAAAGATATTCTGAATTTTGGAATGCTTATCAACTGTTATGTATTAAGTGCAATAAAGGATTTTTGTTTCCTGAACTCTTAATCTCCTGACATTTTACAAATTTTGTCTCCTTCTTAGAATGACTTCATGAAAATTTAATTACCATCTTAAAAGATAAATAGAAAGAAATTGCAATCTGAAGTAATTAGGCAAATACAAGGTCAGGCTGGCAGCAAGATATATAATCATCAGTAGGCATATGAAGGCAAAGGGAAGATTTTGAAACAGTTCAGTCCTTACTTTTTTACTTTCCTGCCCTTGGAATCCTTTCTATGGAGCTTTTGCAGCAGATGACAGTTTTAATTGTATAAGGAAGGGTAGAGTGATCCTACAGTTAGCTGACATTTACTCTGAGGTCAGTTATGATGGGATACTTTTCAAAAAAGGAAGTCATGCAAGTATCACAACTATGATCACTTTTATCACTGCTGTCTTCAATCTCATCTTTACCATAAAGTATACAAAGTCTGTTTATGGATTTATCTCTGGTAATTCTACATATTACGGGTAATCTACACCAAACAACATCATACACCTTCAGGGTCACTTGAGGGTTATCCTAATGTAGAAAAAAGTTCCTGAAAGTTATAAGATACAGAGGGGGAGGAGGGTCATATGACCATGAGAAGTGTAAAATAACAGGATACATATGGTAAGATGCACGACAATGATGTTCCCAGTGCCTTGTTACAAGCGTCTCATGATATTAACTTTACTCCCTTTATTTCCACAAATGAACTTAACCATCACCATTTTTCACTTACATTCCTTTTCCTATCATCCTATTACAAAGAGGGGAAGATGTTAAGAACTAAAGGTATGGAAGGACTGAAAAAAAGAATGAGGGGAAACTAAGGGAAGATGATAACAAAATGAACAGTAAAGTAGGTACTCAAAATTAGACATGAAAACTAAAAATGCCAACATTTGTGAGGGAATACAGTGTGTCTCCCTCCAACAGATGCATCCTCACCCTCAACATGTGCATTTTTACTACACCCTTAACAAAACCATTTTTCCATCAACACATGAATCATCACCCTTGAAAAGCCTATATTCATTTGACCCCTAACAAATACATCTTCACTAACTGTTGGCAAATGTAATTCCACTGTACACTTAACAAACGGATCATCACTACACACTCAACACCACTGGTCTTTGACCTGATCATCTATGGTTTAGGTTAAATATATCTTCACTATACAAATGACACCACTGGCCTTCAACTTGATCGTTATGGGTCAGGTCAAATGTATCACCACGATACCCACGACACCACTGGCCTTTGACCTGACACACAAGGCCAGGGTTAAGGTGATGATTGTTGGAAAAAACTGAATAGAAAACGAAAAAACTATTGTGAGAAAGGATGGGAAAGAATTGGATCAAAGGAAAAGGAGACATTTAGAAAAGGTGAAATGAAAAGAGTGGGAGAGGGGAAGGGAAGGAACTACATAAGGGAGGAAAAGATGGAGAGGGGAAGGGAAGAAACTGCGTAAGGTAGTGAAAGATGTATGTGGGAAGCAGTGATCATATGTGAAAAAATTTATACCTATGTAAGCGGATACGACCCTTATTTTTCTGTTCCTGGCGCTACCTCGCTAAGGCGCGAAACTGCGATCAAATATGATATATCATATTTTATTAATCTATTATACTACAGTTGTCTCCCGCGTTAGCGAGGTAGCGCAAGGAAACAGACGAAAGAATGGCCCAACCCACTCACATACACATGTATATACATACACGTCCACACACGCACATATACATACCTATACATTTCAACATATACATATATACATAGACATATACATATATACACATGTACAAAATTCATACTTGCTGCCTTTATTCATTTCCGTCGCCACCCCGCCACACATGAAATGACAACCCCCTCCCCCCGCACGCGCGCTAGGTAGCGCTGGGAAAAGACAACAAAGGCCACATCCCTTCAGACTCAGTCTCTCGCTGTCATGTATAATGCATCGAAACCACAGCTCCCTTTCCACATCCAGGCCCCACAGAACATTCCATGGTTTACCCCAGACGCTTCACATGCCCTGGTTCAATCCACTGACAGCACGTCGACCCCGGTATACCACATCGTTCCAATTC